>NC_086320.1:138443809-138743809 GCF_036172605.1 Pelobates fuscus | reverse complement strand
AAAGAGAGAATACGTTACAAATATAAATAATGTTGACATACTAAGCAAATGTAGAGAATATATAACACATGGAAGATTGCAAAAACACACAATATTCTATTCTTTAAGTGATATTACTCTATATGATTATTAAGCCAAACTAGCTAATTTAAGGGTTAGAATGCAAGAAAAATGTTGATTATAATAATTTTCTTACTGTTGGAACTCAGACATAACTGATGAGATCAATGGGTTACAAATCCAGCTGCACCATTTCAGAGTCACATGTTTGATTTTTTTAAAGGTCATCTGAGCCTTTCATCCTTCCAAGGTCAATAAAATGAAAACCACTATGTTGGGTAATAGTACCCAAGACCCAGGATGTACTTGGAAATAAGCAGACGCTAAACATAAAACAATAAAATTTTGAATTACCATATGAAAAAAAGGCACAGCAAATATTTTATTTGGGCACTCAAAACAGAAGCAATAATATAGCCTAAATGTTTAACTTTTTCAAATATATATTTAATCGTGAGAAATTGGGCAGTAAAATTGTATATTGTGTGCAGATGACGGGTTTGTAAAATGATGAATCTTGCTCTTTATCTAACAGAAATGTATGGATTCCACATAACAAATCAGAAAATAGATGATTTTACTTTGAACTCAGAAGTGGAATGCTAACTGTTTACATTTGAGGATTTTACTAATCAGATGAAAGTGTTGTCTTCTAATGAAAATCATATTGTTTTCAGCTTAGTTAATGATGTATCCATCCAGCAACAGAACTTGAGAAATGTTACTTGAAATAATTTAATGGAATTGAAGCTTTCGAGAAGGGCACTGCATTTCTATTATGTTTTATTTTCATTGTTTTGTGTTTGATCACTCTGCTAGTCATTTAAATAAGGAAAAACAATTGGCAGTGGCAGGAAGAGAACAATAGTCTATGGGATCAAAATAGCATATTATAATCAGAAAGTAGTTACAAATGAAATAAAATAGAATTTAAACTATTATGTATAAAAATATAATTTTCTAAATGTTAGTGTATAATACAGGAACTACGTAAATATATGGGGAAAATGTAAAAGGGGATATATGAATTATTCTGTATTTATTGTGGAACATGATTCCTTTAAAAACTTATTTTTAAGTCTTTAAGTACATTACATTGGGCTTAACACAATGTAATGTATAAGGTGATGAGTCATTAGAGAGGGTTTTAACTTTATGAATCCATACCTACCTTTTTATTAACCCATTTTATTATTGCTAACAATTTATTCTGGAATATTTATTGTATTTATCATTTAAATGAAGAGTCTCACAATGCTATATTATCTGGAAAGAAACAGACAATTCAACTTATGTTTCAACTGGATTTAGCTATCAACTGCTTATTTAATTGTTCTTTTTTCTTGTTTTCTTGTTTGTTTGTTTTTCATCCAGCAATAGTAAACATACATAGTGTAGTCAGTTGTAGAAGAATGTATAGGCATATAATGTATTTTAACATTTTAATGTAGAGCAAATATGTGATATTTGCATTAATGTAAATACTGTAGGGAGCAATTTTCAAAAGTCAAGTCTACACTATGGCATTTTCTTTTTCTTGCATCTCTGTCAATATTCAAAAGCTGCGAGGTTCCAAAGTACATAGTACACAGTACACATAGTACATATTCCATGGTACACAATACAGTACATGGGGGAAAGTGTACCAAGGAGGGAACTGGGATGGGTCACAATCATCCAGATATGTAATATAGATCCAGATAGAAGAATATATCGCATATGAAAAATTTAAAAAATTCATTAGTGAAAAACTATAATAATATATATATATATATATATATATATATATATATATATATATATATATATATATATAAATTGCCCCAAGGGAAATAACTAATGTGCTGTGAACACACTCAAACATGGAAAATGTGATATAAAATCAGAAATAGGAGTGTAATAGATCTAAATGGTAGTAGGTCACCATTCAGTCAGGTCACTGTACACGTGGTATGCATAGATCGTACTCACTATTCCGGGATGAAGTACAAACAAAACACCAGTATACTGAGTGTAATTATATATACATGTCTGTACCGCAATATTTACTCAATGGGTGTTGTATCTGGGAATATTCAGTGGTTACTCAGATAATAATTTAATTAGTGTGTAGGCAAATAGCACGTAAACTACCAGCAGACAGGTATATACAGTAAGGCTCCCTGCCTGCAGTAGCTACATATATGTGATAGAAGCACGAAACGGGAGATTTCAATAACAAAGGGTACGCCGTGCAATCGGCTACAACCCAATAAGGAATCCAACTCCCATAACTCCCATGTAACGCAGGCTAAGATAGTGAGGAATAGGGTATGTAAAGACGCCTGTCACTGGAGTAGTGCTACAAGCAGAGGGAGGGTAATGGTATTGAGTATCTTGACCGGGTACTCTACTAATTGTGAAAGATCCTCATGTCAGTATCAAGAGATGTACTATGGTCTGGCTAGTCTGAAATTGATCGCAAGATAATAATGTGCTGAGGAAATAGCCGTAATAGCATAACCCCCCGTGCCTCCAAGGGCACCTCAAGCTAGTCCCAATATGCTATAAATGCTAAAACAGAGAGAGGGTCATAATCCTATAGATCTGAGGTTACCTATCAAGACAATCTGCTGGCTGAAAAATAGATGGAGTCTTCATGCCAGAGTAAGAGCTGCCCAATAAGATTAATGTTCTAGTTAGATTAGCGGTCTATATAAAAGTAGCTCTCCTCTGGAACAGTGGCTGTGCTAACATACCCACCATGCCTTCAAGAGCACCTAACACTATTCCCATCAATACTATAAGTACATAATCATGAGAGAGACTAGGTATTCAGAATCATGTTCATAAGCCAGATAGCTTGTGAACCGTACAGTCAAAAAATAAAACAATGAAGTAGTGAGTCCATGTGCTGTCAATAGATAGTAAGAGAAAGCACCATGTGAACCCCTGACGCGCGCGTTTTGCCCGACCTGGCTCGTCCATAGTGCACAGTCAAGAGGCTGATCTATGCAAGATAGCAGTATCACATTTGTATGGAATGATGTCCCAAGAAATAGATATCTTCCAAACAAAAGACATGCAACCACACTAAAAAGCAAAGAACATGTATGAGGAATAAAGGGCTCAAAGTTAATGCATATTGACACTATATACTGCAGAGAGAACCATATGGACACTTTTTAAAAATTAGAGGCAAAGCCTAGCAGCAGAGCCGAATGGTCGCAAGGAGTGGGAGCTACTGTGTGTTTTGACCTTAAGTTACATATTTTGTGGCTAGAGAGGCACTGCAGCTGTTAGTGAAGTAGTATGGGTTGTAAGACCAAAAAACAAAAAACGGACAAGTAGCAGCAGGGATTAAGCATTGGGGTAAGCAAATGGGGCAGCTGGGTTCAAGATGGCCACCACTCTACTCAAAGTTCTCAGATGTCTTTTCCCTAGGGCAGTAGGCTGCTAACTCACCTATCGATTCTCCCACAACAGTAATACCTGTGGTCCTAAAGGCACTCCTTGCAGACATCCAATGGAACATCCAGTCTGATGTGGCTATACTCCACACTGACATACAGGGACTGATGGGACGGCTGGGAGCCTTGGAGTCTACCTCTGGTAACTGCCTTGGCCAGTTTGCCTCCCTATAAGTGGTACAGAGGCTTATGTTCATAAGCCAGATAGCTTGTGAACCGTACAGTCAAAAAATAAAACAATGAAGTAGTGAGTCCATGTGCTGTCAATAGATAGTAAGAGAAAGCACCATGTGAACCCCTGACGCGCGCGTTTTGCCCGACCTGGCTTGTCCATAGTGCACAGTCAAGAGGCTGATCTATGCAAGATAGCAGTATCACATTTGTATGGAATGATGTCCCAAGAAATAGATATCTTCCAAACAAAAGACATGCAACCACACTAAAAAGCAAAGAACATGTATGAGGAATAAAGGGCTCAAAGTTAATGCATATTGACACTATATACTGCAGAGAGAACCATATGGACACTTTTTAAAAATTAGAGGCAAAGCCTAGCAGCAGAGCCGAATGGTCGCAATGACAAAATAAAGTGTATGATTGCCACTTCACAGTCCTGGAAGACGCACGCCACACAACCTGAAGTTTCAGTGCATTCCGGAGGATATCGTGGCAGACAAATACCCCATCTCTTGCAGTGTCTCTTAATGGCACTGCTATCCCCACAGCTGGACAAGGTTTTAGGTCTGCATGTTTTTTTCTGTGTTCCAAAGCCACGGCATCTCAAGACCTCATAATTTGTTTCCAGCAAAGAAAGGACAAGGCAGCAGTGCTGGTAGCCGTTAAGGAATGTACGCCATACCAATTTGAATCAATGTCACTATCTTTTTACACAGACCTCTCTGGAGATACACTGGCTTGACAAAGGTCTCTTAGGACATTCACCTCGCTTCTCAGGAAGCATGGCATACAATATGGCTGGCACATGGCTCTCTCACTTCTGGTCCTAAAGAGCAAAGACAAGCACAAGGTCCAAAACCTGCAAGTGGGTTACCAAAACTGGAACTGTTACCAAAACTGGAACTTCTTCAGGACTCTCTACATCTCACAGCTACCACCTGATTACTCTACTGTACCCTGCAGTGGCTTTCTTTTGTTTAACTTTTTTGATTTCACTGTTTTTTGGATGTGCAGTTTAATTTTGTTTTCACCCCACAGAATGAATGGTCTATTGACCATATTATTATCCCACCCTGCCTGAAAAAAGTCTAGAGTGGTTAGCATACTCAGCATATACACAGCCAGGTGTAATATTTTCAATCGTCATGTACATCTCCCACCTAATAGCATTCGAGAAACTGAACTTCTACTACCAAGCATAGACTGCAGACTTAGACTAGTTAGCAGATATGCTTGTGATGTACCCTATTCATCGTTAGTATTCTTTTTTGTGATGCATGTTATGTATTTGACTATCACTCTGATTTTCATGTCATGGAATAGGCTTTATTTTCTGTCTTTGTGTCGTGCTAATCTTTTTGTTGATTGAACTAAAAATAAAGAATTTTTTTAAAAATAGAGTCTATTATGAGCTACACAATTTAACGTAAGTGATTGCCACTTGCGAGACACGTGGAGCTCCTTCTGCAAGTGTGGACAGCAATTAGTTTTCCTTTTAATTGTAGTAGATGAAGGTTCTTGATAAAATCATTACACCTGCCAGTGGAAGTGAAACTGCTACTAAACTTTAGTTATCACATTGTGCTTGATTTTGACTTGTGAAGCAGGTTAGAAAAAAAAATCATATTATATTGCACTCAATCCACACAAAACACACATATCCTAATGCAGCTATCCTCTAGTGGAAAAGATGTTATGGCAATATTAAAAGGAACCTATAGTTCTGAATTTAACAATCATTATTTTAGGACCACAAGTTCCCTTCTGTCCATCCACCTTGTCTAATAAAAAAAAATGAAGTTTGATAAAGCTTACTCAGCTCATTCTCAGCTCCAGGACTCTCCGCTGCAGCAAAAGTCGACTATAAAAACAAAACAAGTATATTGTAAAATTGTCATCTGTAATATTGTTTATCAACATATTGTGATTTTTTTTCTGTCCTATAACTAAAGAGAACCCCCCCCCCAAAAAAAAATGAGGGGATGAGAAAGAGCAGCACATATAATACAAATAATATAATATAAACCCAATGCACAAAGTATGCAAAACTAATCAAATGAAATATATTTATTAGATCCTCTTCTAGCCTAGGATATTTTTTCATGAATAATGACTCTGGGCCATTGATCCCAAACATGCAGAACACTTTAATCATAAAATGCAAGAATCTGCAATTACTCAATAAGCTAGAATAATATAATAATATATAGTGGTTAAGTGTCCTTTTAAAGGAACACTATAGTCACCCAAACCACTTGATCTCAATAAAGTGGCCTGGGTGCAAAGGTCCTGTCATTTTAACACTGCAATATGGATGTGCACTGTGTTTGGCCATGCATGACTAGTTCCAATCCTTTGCTACTCGACGAGATCATGGGTGATGTCAACCTCAATGCTGAAAATGAGGTGAGTAAACTTTATTAAACTTGTTTTTTTCTTTGTTTTTTTTTAGGTGAACATAAGGGAACTTGTAGTCCAGAAAGAACAATTGTTACATTCAGGACTATAGGTTCCTTTTTGTTATTGCCAGAACACAGCAAGTAAGCATATTGTTCACTGAGTCATTAAACAAAGTAACATAGTTCCTCACTCTGTTTGAAGTAGGTTTTTTAGCATGGGATGTAAGAGATGAACATAGGTAATGTGCTGAGACGCCTGAATCAAACCCAATATGATCTGGAACCTGGTCATTCAAGCTGCATTGACAATGAAGTTTCTCTTTTTAATGTTATGTTGGGTTTTGGTGGACAGGAAGCTTCTAAACACAGAGGAAAAGAAGTCAATGAAAGTATTTACTGCTAGATGGGGCAGGCATGGAATGGGAGAGTACAAAGCAAACAATTGTTGTATACAATTAAAAAGTTCGCCAACCAGATTGTATCGACCAAAATATTAATAAATACATGTACAGTAAATACTGGTGAAATGCATTCATTGAAACGAACACTGAAAACCTGAATGTACGCAAAATTTCAATGATAAGCTACCAATAAAGATGGTAACATTGCTATTTTAAAAAGGTAACAAAGGGTGGAATATCTTCCAAGCTGCAGTCAGTTCCTGAAAAGTTTGCTGAATGAAGTGAAAATGAAGTTTCTTTATTCTATGTTTGGCTAGTTTGGCGGATGGAAACAGGATATCAAGCTGTGGGGGAAAAAAAAGTTTGCTAACATCATAACAAAATATATATAGCAAAGGTAACAAAACAAAGAAAAGGGAATGCAATGCTTATCTCTAGACAATGAAGGCAGCAGAGATTGAAAATACAATAAGAGAATCTCACAATGTCATGGGAATAGATCACAATAAATAGAGGATATGCTTGTTGAAAGTTGAAAAATTGCCCTTCGTTTCATTCAGACTTCATTTGGATTTTGGTGAGTAGGCTCCATTCGTGTCTATAAGATACTACTGAGCGTTTGTAGAGGTGATGTGCTACATTATTCTCACATAATACAGAAATAGACATTAGAAATTCTTCGAAAGATGCCATCACTCCCTTATCGAAGATCTCTTCAAGCCTTAAAAAAAACTTTTTAAAAAACAGCCAGAAATAGACACACATAGATATCCTTTTCATTGTATGGTAACAATTTCTGGTAATACAAATACTATAAATATAAACCAACCTTGAATTTTCATTGTAAAAGTCTACATAATACCTCTTAGTAACAACTGGAATGTTCAACTAATCATGCAAATAACGGAAAAAGTAGAAAAAAAAAGATTTTCAGAATATATTATACTCAATAGATACAACTATAGATGCATATACAAGTTTAGGCATTTTATTGTAAAATAATATGCATCGTTCTTCAGAATATCATTGATAATTTTCTCGCATTGGATGCTGCTGGACTGTAACAAGTCTATAGAACAATTGTATCAGAATGAGATTATATTAGAACTAGCTAGATACAGTTAATTTCTGTGTAAATGAGCCTAATACATATAAGCACTAATTTGATAATTATGGTATCTACTTTTTCAAAATTCTTTTCTGGTTATTAATTTTTTATTAGAAAAATTGTACAAAATTGTTACAAAACTATATCTTTTTACACTACTTTGAAATATAAGAAAATAAGGGAAAATCAGAAAACATTCAGAAATTGTTCAAATATTAACTCTTTTTGAAATATAAGGAAATGTATACATTGTTCTTCTACTTATGCCTCTGGAGAAATGCTTCTTGACTTGCAGATATCCTTCACTATGTCCTTAACTGTCCTCCTTTCTTTAAGGTCGAACATCAGTTGCTAAACCAAGCTATTGGAAGCTGACAAACATACCTTACTTAATTCCTACCTTCCAAAAGAAGCCCTCTTATGCTAATACCTGAAATTGTCTCTATGTTTAAGATCATCCACTTCAAGATCATGATTCATGGAATACCAAATGGTATTGTAACAATTAGGAATCTGTTTCTCAATGTATCTGTTTTCTAACGATTCTTAGCAACATATAAAAGCTAGTGCTGTATCTAGTTTGGATTCTATATCTGGTGATTTGCCAGCATGGTAGGCATGTTGATGATACTAAAGGAAGTCAGGTTCCTTTTTTTTTATCCATCCAGAAAATGTAGAATGTTGTCGTGGTGCGATTTATATGTTTTTGTAAAAGCTGGATGTATATTTTCTCTGCAGTCCCAATGTGAATATATTCAGTTTATGATTTTTACACTAACTAGACCTTATAGTAGGTCTGTTATGGTTTCGTTTTTTTACATAATAATTTCTAATTAAAGCGTCTCTCCTAATTCTGCATATTTGTTAGCTTAATTCTCAATATATCCCATTTACTTTATTGCTGTGAATTTCTATGTACTAATGGGCTTTTCTTCCTGATTACAATATCGGAATGCTAATTGGATCTCCTCATTGTGTAGGGGAGATCTAGAGAGATGAATAAGATAAGCCTAGGGCCAGCCATCAGTTAATTTACACGTAACAAAAAGTGAGAAAAAGGAGGTTGGCTTAAGCACAACAACACATTAAAATTCTGATTAAACCTGTAAAGTAGTATTGAGATAAGAAAGAAAAAAAAAAACTGTTAGTTTAAGATATTACTAATCTACCAGGGTTATTTACTAGTATGGGTTGTTGGGACTTCAAGGCGAATTCAAAAGGAATTTAAACGTTAGATAAAAAATTGCTTAACTGGAAGCGAAGCTGACTTGGACAATTTCTACAATTGAGCTATTTTGGTCTTACATTTGAGTTCTACTTCAAATTCCCACTTTAGTAAATAACCCTGTATGTCAGGGCCTACTGGTCAGCATGTTAGCAGCCATGTTGACAGTCACAAGAGGTGACAAGGGACCTATTCTAACAAGTTTTTATTAGTGATTGTGAAATACAATTGCACATTAGTATTTTTTATTTTTGACGTGCTGCAAACTGTTTCACAATTTTGTTTTTTATAAAATGGAAATTAAAATAATAATTTAGATTTGAATCATTAATGTTAATAAAGGAGATGACATACGCATGACCTGAATTTAATAGTAAAAATGCAAAATGGAATTAAAAAATGGCTTTCAAAAGCTTGCTAAAAGAAAAATATTTGGAATTTATGGGCAACTTTAAAAACGGCAAATATGCCTTTAACAGAAAAAGCATTTGCTGTGGATTTAGAATACATTTAAAATGCATTATTAGCCAAACAAAAGATATATTTTCCGTGTTTCTGTCATGTATATTGAAAATATAATAAATATTGCATGTACAAACATTTGTGCTTTTCAAACACACCAAAGATGGGTGCTTTTAAAAAAACAAACCAAAAAAAAAACAAAAAACAGTGTATAGTGAAGTATATAGTTTCCCATTCATTTAAATGTTGTAAATCTCCCTAAATGTAAGTTTTGAATGTTTTCACAATGTTGGCTCGTCCTTATTATTTTCTTATAATATTTGCAATGTAAGATTACTGAATGGTTTTATATGGTAAACAGGGGCAATGTCCACTTCAGGCTCATTGTTACTGAATTTTCCATTGAGTAGTACATGCATTTTTGAATTGACCCTCCCCTTTGGTCTAAAAATAAAATATTAAAGAAATCCTTAAGGGAGCCATTCTTGTGTTTCACAATCCATCATTATGATGGCTGTAGAGAAAAAAAAGGTCTATCTGATAATCTGCAACTGCTCTGGCCAAGAAGCAGATTATATGTACTCCCACTACTATGTACTGCAAATGCATATTTAGAATGATTGCAAAAAACATCTCTAGGGTACAAAGCATCTATTTATCAAAGATTTTATATGTGCTAAACAGCCATAATGAATGTGCAAATGATGTAGCCCAAAAGGCAGTATATTTATCATTGGATTTGCAAGATGCAAAAAAATCCTTTATATGACTAAAGGTTTATGTTCCTTGGTACATTTAGGTAGTAGTTTAAAGCTTTTAAACAATAGACAGTTTCTGCCAATACACAATATATTGTGAGTCATAAAACAAGGAAAGCCAGTAAAACAACAGAGTAATTAGACACTAACCTATATAAGGCATATATGTATATTAGGCACATGTACCCTGGTAATAAATTCACAACAACAGAATGTGTGAAAAATGAACAAAGGAATAAAACTACATTGACCAACTCAGTTTTTCAGTTTGATTAACATTTGTGTTTCTCTTGAAAATTCTACACAATTTAAATTTAATAAATAAACAATTACAGACTTTGTAAAAAAAAAAAAAAATTCTTGTGTATAAAAAAAAAAAGCGAATTATTTTATGGAATGCCCTCACACTATTAACCTCACAAGGGCTTTTCAATGTCCGTCAGGTCATTGGCCGAAGGACCTTCCATTCTGTCTGGGAATAGTTGCCAAACCCATGCGAAACCTGGCAAGGTGTTTGTAATTTTTAATAGCAGAGCTGGGAACTAGCTGAATTGTATCATAATTCCACACTATTTCAATGAAGTGAACCTGAGAACAAATGTATATGTTCATTATAAAAGGTTAATAGATTTTTATTGTCATTTAAATAAATCAACGACCACAATATGTGTATTGCTGCTGATGTTCTTTACGGAGTTAGACATCCTGTATTATTGATTGTGGGCTTCTAGGTTTCTTCTTATAACCTTTGGTGTAAAGTGATGATATCAGAACAGATCTGGATGCTATTCAACTGTAATTGTGCTGCAAAGACATAAGGCAGGTTTGGCTCTAATGTTTAATACATGATGATGGAATTCTCTCGAGTGGCAAGAAATTATAAATGAAGGTTCACACCCAATGATGTCTAAGGGTAAAGCATTTACTAATAGATGAAACAGAACAGCCATTTCAAGCAGCTGTTAGAGTGGAGACAACATACTATTGTTATAAAAAATAATAAAGAGTAATAAAAATTAAATAAACAAAAATGAAAAATTCATGAGCAGTTTAGCCTACCGAACATATGACATGCCTTGATATGTAGTGAAGTGCTAGTTTACTACTAATGAGGGGTGAGACACTTTGTCAAACAGCATGTTTGCTTACAATGCAACATCCGGAGTCATTGCTTATCTGTATATATTATTTTGCAAAGTATTGAAAAACCTTCAACCAAAAGTTGGATGTATTCACACACAAATACATCCAACCTTTTTATTTGTTGTCAATCAGTTTTTATTGAAGATTGATGAGAATCAATAGGGGTACAAATCTAAGGAAAAGAAGGTCAAGTGAAATTGCAAAACCAACATTATTAAATGTATATATGTTATTAAATTTTATGTTCAAGAGATACAGCGAAACGTCGAGAGAATGCAGTAACCAAACAAAAATACAAGAGGTCCTTCATGGTTCTACCTCAGGGAGTGTGAATGCTTCATCCTAGGTACAGAGTCCACACAGTTAAGTCAAGATGTATTAGATGTATCAGTCCTATCATACAGAGAAGTCATTAAGGTTTCAATCTGCCTGTTCTGTAACACTTTGGCTATTCATTGATGAAGTGTCGGGGCACCCCTCTGCCTTCGGATGACTGGGATCAAAATGTTTGCTTCATAGAGTAAATTATTTGTGAGGGATTTGTTGTATCAGGAGAGAGGGATCAGTAAATCATTGCATTTGGTTTAGAAAGTACCATATAATTAAGGTAATACAAACACTATAGCACTCTATTTAAATAAAATATCAATAAGAGTCAGTCAGTTTTTTTGGTCGGAATTGATCTCCCATTACACATACTGTAATTGTTAGATAAAGATTTATCCACCAAGTTCACAGCTATGTTAGAATTCACCAAACAAGTCATCACAGAACTACAAAATATAGATAACTGATAAATGGCATGGTTTTTTTTTTTCTATTTACTGGTGATGAAATCACCATGGTAGCATTAACTTACACATAGGTCCTACATCTCCAGCTTCTGGCTTGTAAAAGATGTGTGTGCAAAAACACGACATGCTATGTTGCTTTTGCGTTGGAGTTATCCACCTTGAGTTCTCAAGCTTCATCTTGTTCAAGCTTCATCTTTTGGAAAAGTAAAAAGTTACTTATATGGGCGACGTGCTTCTGAGCCAGATGAGTTGCCTATCTTTAACGGAGAAACTAAACCTTTTACCCAAACAAATGGTGGTTAGTCATTTTCTGTTTAGTACTGAAGCCAGCTGCATGTTTATCATGTATCTTGGGGTTTGAATTGCCCTGTTCAGTCTCTTCTTTGATTGTTAGCAATGTTGTTGAGATTATATTTTCCGTTTTCTACAATATTCAGGATCTTTTTTAAATGTTTGAGCATGTTAATCCTGAATATTTATCTTTGACTATAGGAAATTTTTGTATTTATGAATATGATATGCTTTTTTTGTAGTTTTTGTGTCTGTTTTCATGATGATTCCTGCTATATACCATGTGTTATTGTATTATAGTTTTGCAGATAACATAAATTCTTCAACAGTATTTAGTCATACTAATTGCAGTGTATACAACTGTCACTGCATCACTACTACCTGAATGATGTAATGCTCAATGCAGATGATGTACATTTATTGGTGTGATAATAGGTTCTCACTTTTCTGTACTTTTGGATTGCAGGACTTGCACACAGAGTGTCCAGTGTAAGAGAGTAAACAAATATTTAGAGAAGTTTACATCAAGTAGAGGTTCTTAATATTAGAACCTTCTACCCACATTGATCTTACTGTTTGTCAGAATGAGTTATTTTATTTGTCTAGCCATGAAATGATCCAATTCACTAAAGTTACTTAGCTTCTAGTCAAAACCCCAATAAATACATTTTTGAGCTTTTTCCCTCTCTCTTTACCTGTTTCAGCTAAGTGTTCTAGTGCTAATTTACTTCTCCGACTTCCTAGACTCTAGGAATATGCAAATAATCCTTTCTGTATGTCTACATTAATGGAACACAGGTTTATGTGAAAATGATTTTATTTGTATTTTTTTACTATTAAATATATTATGATATTGATAAAGACATTTTTAAACGTTGATCTTCATCCCCTTTTCTCCTTGGCATTGTATTGCATGGGTTATTCAGGATGTCCCCTTTTATTGAATACTGCAGGGTTGCTGACTACTCCTTTGTGAAGAAATTGTGAAGACTAAACAGTTGACCTTTTTGCTCACTTTTTTTTTAAAGAATTCTTGAAGTTTGAGAAGTTGACATTTGATACAAGTGAGGGAATATGTGTATTATGTTAGTACAGTTCAGAAATGGTTGTAAATATTTTGGCTGGTAGGTGGCCTTTTAATTACCCGATCCTCCCATTACATGTTTAGCTTGGATATTTAATTAAATCTGCCATAGTCTGATCAGGAAGATAATAGATTGTACCATAATTACATTTATTTTTCCTGAATAGTAGCCATGGCAGCACACTTCTTCTGTGGGAGTTTGGAAAGTAACTGGCTTGTTTTGGAGTGGGCAGTTCTATGTATACTACTCTCAGAGTTCTGTTTCCTCTCCTTTCTGCGCCATTTACTTAATGATACCTGATTATTAATAAGGAAAAGTGCACTACTATAAGTAAACAACTGAAATTAAATCACAGTCAATGTAAGTCTTGATGCCTTGAAGAAATACTTATTTTACGCTGTAATGCATTCATATATTTTTTTTTTAATGTTTTTTTTTGTCACATAAGCATAACATCCTGGAATTGCCAAGCTAAGTAAATATACATTTTCTCCTGGCAGCCTCTGATCTGTGACAGACAGGCATCTCCACCTATCACGTGCAGCCTAAGGTTTCCCTAGCACAGAAAGAGGTAGGGTAAGATTGATCATGCAGTTCTGAAAGGGTCATTTTGTTGCAAGGAATATGCTGTTGATTACTGACATCCCCGGCAGAACAATCCCGAGTTATCTGAATACTAAATGTATGAGATAGCAAAGCACCCTGCTCATTGTAGTTTCACTTAGAAAGAGACAGTTTCCTGCTACTGGTGACTGCACGTAGTAAGAGACAGCATAGTGCTCCTGGTGACTGCACATAGTTAGAGACAGAATAGTGCTCCTGGTGACTGCACATAGTTAGAGACAGCATAGTGCTCCTGGTGACTGCACGTAGTAAGAAACAGCATAGTGCTTCTGGTGAGTGCATGTAGTAAGAGACAGCATAGTGCTCCTGGTGAGTGCATGCAATAAGGGACAGCATAGTGCTCCTGGTGACTGCACGTAGTAAGAAACAGCATAGTGCTTCTGGTGAGTGCATGTAGTAAGAAACTGCATAGTGCTCCTGGTGAGTGCACGTAGTAAGAAACAGCATAGTGCTCCTGGTGACTGCACGTAGTAAGGGACAGCATAGTGCTCCTGGTGACTGCATGTAGTAAGAAACAGCATAGTGCTTCTGGTGAGTGCATGTAGTAAGCTGTCTCTTACCACATGTTGACCTTAGTCATAGTGCTCCTGGTGACTGCACAAAGTAAGAAACAGCATAGTGCTCCTGGTGAGTGCATGTAGTAAGAAACAGCATAGTGCTCCTGGTGAGTGCATGTAGTAAGGGACAGCATAGTTCTCCTGGTGAGTGCATGTAGTAAGAAACAGCATAGTGCTCCTGGTGAGTGCATGTAATAAGGGACAGCATAGTGCTCCTGGTGACTGCACGTAGTAAGAAACAACATAGTGCTCCTGGTGAGTGCATGTAGTAAGAGACAGCATAGTGCTCCTGGTGAATGCATGTAGTAAGAGACAGCATAGTGCTCCTGGTGACTGCACGTAGTAAGAAACAGCATAGTGCTCCTGGTGAGTGCATGTAATAAGGGACAGCATAGTGCTCCTGGTGACTGCACATAGTAAGAAACAGCATAGTGCTCCTGGTGAGTGCATGTAGTAAGAAACAGCATAGTGCTCCTGGTGAGTGCATGTAATAAGGGACAGCATAGTGCTCCTGGTGACTGCACGTAGTAAGAAACAGCATAGTGCTCCTGGTGAGTGCATGTAGTAAGAAACAGCATAGTGCTCCTGGTGACTGCACGTAGTAAGAAACAGCATAGTGCTCCTGGTGAGTGCATGTAGTAAGAAACAGCATAGTGCTCCTGGTTAGTGCATGTAGTAGGGGACAGCATAGTGCTCCTGGTGACTGCACGTAGTAAGAAACAGCATAATGCTCCTGGTTAGTGCATGTAGTAGGGGACAGCATAGTGCTCCTGGTGAGTGCATGTGGTAAGAGACAGCATAAAGTTTCTTGTAGCTGGACTGAGTAAAAGCTGAACTGTGACTTCAGAAGGTTTGATTTTATCCAGTTCCTTGCATCTTCTCCTCCTGCTATACAAACTGCATTTAGGTATTGTCATACTAGATACTAGAGGATTGTGCACCAACCATGACCAGGTGGACTCCTGTTGTTTTAGAGGGATATATGTGGGATTGGAACATTAGAAGTAGTACATTTTATTTGTACCTGTTTTACTGTTACTGTTTTACTGCATTGTCATTTGTAGCTGTGTTCTTGTTTGTTTTGATACATGGGGTAACCAATTCTCTTGCACTATATGCTGATTCTGTGATCATTGCATTTCATTAAGTCTTAGTTAGGCAAAAATCCATTAAAGCCCCAATCTCTCTATATATTGCAGAGGCTCAGATTCTACCTGTCAGCGACCATGCAGTAAGCATGTGAATTAAGCACACCTGGCCAGAAAGGGGTTACATAAGTAATTACGTGAACTACAGTAAATCTAGAAATTCCGTGAGTAATCATTAATGTTCTATCAACCTCCATGAGGATTAACATGCCAAATGATTCAATTTTGTGTCACGATATTGATGTTTCTTATAGCCAGATTCTAATGACACCTCTTTCTACAATGGTTGGTTATTCTTCGGTGAAGTATGATGGAAGACATGGCAGGGTGAAATCAAGCAAGAAACATTGAATGATTATAAACTGCTGATTGGACTAAAACGACTGGAGGCTCTACATCAAGGCCTAAGCTGTCTGCTGTGTTTCCTTCACGCTATAATAACAGGTAGAGTTATTATTCCAGAATTTGTTTTAGCTGCACAGAGCAGCAGGTGAGTTGCCAATAAATGGAAACTGTGTCACTTATCACCTGATTCTTCCACCTGGTGGGACAGTTACTGAGGTGAGATGAAATGTTTAATTAGAGGTGTCCACAGGAGCAACTGTTATGAGAATTAAAAATCACAATGGATGCAGTTTTTTCCATTATTTCTTGTCACATTTTTTAATCAATTTAATTAGGCACATTTTGTCTGAGCTCTTCACTTGTAATATATTAGTTTAACTTCACATCAGGCCTGACACAGGACAATTAGTGCAGTGTAATTGTTAACCTAGGAATTAACTGCACTAAACATATCCAGGCATTAGAGAATGAGAAGAAATACACAGTCACATAGGCAGTTTCAGGGTGCACAGATATTGGGTAAAATGATTCCTAAAATGTAATTAACTATTTGAATGCCAGCAGAGAGTCCAACACTAAAGACAGGTGTACTAGGCCTGGTTCAAGGCAGACTCAATATCATGTCATGGTCTTGCTCAGCTCAATATTGTATTCATGTTGCAAGATAAAGCAGTGCCATTTTCAAAATGTAATATGCAGGCCCCAAATAACAGGTAGCCACTTGGCAACAATATAAAGCATGGTATCTGCTAGTGTGCCAATATGTAAAGCAGTGATGGTAGGTGAAGTTTAAAGGTGGTATGTTACTGCCCCCCTGACTTGTTAGGCTCTATCGACTCCATGAGATGCCATGCTCTGTTCAAAGCCAGATGCATCTCCAGTCATCAATAAAGGATGGAAACTGCAGATATAATGATGATGGACACATATTTCTTTCTAGCACACACTTGTATATTAAACATAGCTTGATGTCACAGCAAAATCTACTCAAAGTGTATGCATGACTTGGTTTGGGTGTTGACATGGTTAAAAATGACTTTTTTGTTTGCTAAAATAGCTAAAATAATGATTAAAAAAATCCAGCTGAACACATCCACACTTGATTCTAATATAAAAAGCTGCCACCACCAAGGCAATTTTATATTTTAAATATTGAATTCCCTTCATTTGCTCCAAGCAAAACAGATTTAAAAAAAATAACAGAAAACACAATTTAGCAAAATATGTTATAAAAAAGACTATTACATAGGTCTTTGTCAAGACAAAAAACTTGTACAGCTACACTATCCAACTAATAAATATTGGTCAGGAAATGAAGACAGCAAGGACATATTACCGGACCTCAAAATGGTCCGGTTTAACGTATCAAAGAGAGAAAGCGTAAACATAACAAGCCAAGATCAATATACAATAAAATACAATAAACTAGCCAGGTCAGGATTACAGAGGTCTCAATAGTCAGTAAACAATCCAAAATTAAATAATCAGAAAATCAGGGATATATAACACACTATACAAGGAACCAAGAGGAAACCATGACAGGGCAATGACTATGGGGCTGAAACGTATTTAAATACACTGATTGGTCCATGTCACCCCTGCAACCCTAAAACGTGCAGGAACGTGGTTGCCGGGATGACATGGCACTGCAAGAAGGAATGTTATATCAGTATAATTTGAGAGGCACTGCGAGCAAGCAGTGTCCCTCTCTCTATTAGAAAACTCAAGGCAGAAGAGAACCGCGAGGCGCCACTTCCCAATTGACGTTTGCATTGCGCACAGGATAGCAGGAGCAGAGCAACGATCAGGTAAATACCGCAACAGTTACATAGTGCCAAATTAAATGAAGCAAAAAGACATACAAAAGCAAAATAAATGCAAAAATCAGCTCTGGAAATAGAATAAGATTTAAACAAAACACAGAACCTACACTAGTGCAAATATCACTGAGAAACCTACAGTAGGACAGCAGGAACCTCTAGTTAAAGTCAGGTCTGATGTTGTTTGAAAATAAAGTTCAAGAGAAATGAATCTTGGTATGGACTGGTAAAGCCAGTCCTAATGAAAAGTTCATGATACCTAGTTAATTTAGATTTCTGATGCGCATTCAACTCTTTGATCCAAAGCACTTGATTTTTATTTGTTAGGGCCCCAAATGTTTTCTTACAGTGTTCCGGCTGCAGGCACAGCACGGGTTCTCTGTGAAGGTGTTAAATCGCAGAGCCATGGCAATGCTTTTTTGATCAATGTTGTTTCCAGCCAGAACAGACAAAATGCTAAATACAAATTTGAAAAAAAGAGAGTTCAGGTTAACCCTAATGCCAATCAAAAAGCACAGGGAACACAGGTTAACCATTGTGATGTCGGTCACAAAATCATGCCCACTGTGCGTGACGCTTGGTGCTTGCCCAAGATGATTATATGTGGAGACTGTTGTTTTATGGATGTACAAGTCTCATATCTGGTTTGCAAGACATAACTAAAACTGTTTCACCTACATAAAAAATATGCATTTTGGCCAGGTCCATACATCTAAATGAAACATTTTGCTTCCTTTGTATGAAAACCTGATGCCAGCTTTACTAGCAAAACATCTTGAATATTTGAACTTATGGGCCAGAAGACACAGACGTTCTTATCGCTATGGAAGACGCAGTGTGTTTTGTTTTTTTTATGTAAAGAGTGCTTTCTTAACAATTTTTGTGCTGGTCTTACTTAAGATTTAGGAATATATATATAATATTTAGGGTCATATTTATAAAACAAATGGAGAATGTCTGGTACCAGAACCATTCCGTAAAACAGAAAGAGTTGTCTTTGGTGCAAAACAGACAGAAATGTACTACAAAGAGCCTGTTTGGTTTTTTTGTTCGCTGAAAAATAACCAGTATTTCAATGTTTCCAAGGGTCCAAACATTTTACATGGATGTCTCGAGGACATATAGTCTTGCCAGTTACAAATACTTTTAAATGATCAAACAATATCCGAAGTACAAAGATTTTTATTTACAACCATTAGTTGTATTTAAAATCAAGATTACGTTTACTGTAACATGGATAAAGATAAAGAGCGGACATATTTACATAAATAGTTCATATTAAAAATACATATATATATATATATATTTTTTTTTTTTCCCCTTAGAAATCACACAAACCTACGACACGGCATTTTAAAAAAAGCCTTTCAAGTAGAAGTGTGTAGACATTGTACTAGTCTCTTATCCAAATAATTTAACATCCATGGAAGGACTTGCAAGGAAAGCTGGGGGCAGCCGCCCCACCCCCATCCAAACCACTAGCATCAAAAGGCTGACAAGTCTGATATAGGCCGCAGCCTACATCATGCCTTTATAGATTAAATAGCAAGAGGTATATAAGAATGCCTGTTGCTATAGTACTACAGTAAGGCAGCACACAAATGTTGTGCCGAGCATTTGCTAAACCCAACACATAGTAGGTTTGTTTATGTGCTGGTGGCTTGCAATCAAAATGTTCTATGGGTTATGCTGGTGTACACAGATATTTCCCAGGGCACTGCAGCATTTGAGGGTGCCCAGGCTATTAGATTATAAGGTGTCAACAAATGACTCCATTCTGAAACGAGACAGTGCTTATTACATTCATAAGATACTCCAACAGTCACTGGTGGCAATAAAGATTTGAGAGACAGAGAATGTGTCTCTTATGGAGGCATACAGAGGTCTCTGTGAGCTCAGTTACGCTGTATTGGGCATACCTATGGAGAATGGAGGGATGCATGATGTCACCCCTCACAACTAGAAGCCTTAATTTATTAAAGCCCTATCTTGTTTGTGTCACATGACCAGGTTGAAATTTCACAAAAAAAAGTAATTTGTCTGTACTTAGCCATCGGGACAAAAACTGCCAGCCCTCCCCTGCAAATACCATGTAAGCACAACTCATCTTTTCTTTACTATCTATAGTCTGCAATTTTACAGTATTAACAAATATATATTGATAACTGTTTGCTCTTTTGAGGACAGTGCAGATTGATAGGATAGCACCTACTTTAGGGTCCATTCTATTTTCCTTCCTGCTCTGTAGACTTACACCATTGTGGTGCTGTTGTGCGGGGACAACATTGTTGGGTTTTTTTTCTATGTACCACAGGAAGTATTGATATTTCAACATTGGTTAGTTGGTTAAAGTCTACATTTCTCTAGGTTTTCCTTAAATGTATCATAGATGTCTGTTGACACACATGTATTATATATGTCTGTTGATACAAGATATTGTATTTTTCTTCTGTGCTTTCCTCCTTTTTAATTTTTAGCTGTAAAGATTTTACTATTTGCATTCAATTTTAATCATGTTAATGCTCGAGTTATTTATTCCACATATATTGTGTGCCGACTGATGGGATTTTTATCATTCTTCTATCCTGTGAATCAACAAATACATTTTTATTCCAATGCTTTGCACGTATGCAAATACATTTCTTTCAATTAAAAGTGAGGGCTTTGCAAAAGACAATCTACATAAAAAAAACCACAGCCATTCATCCCCAGCTCCGGTGGTTCTAAGCCTATATTTGCACACTCACTTATAGTAGGAAAAAGGGTCATTAGCCTTTTATATCTGCATTACTGTACTCAAACTTACCTGTCAACTGCTTGAAATATATTGCACATATTCAAATGAATGAACAGTCAAATGAAAAAGAAATATCTTTTATTTCTGTGAATAAGATAAGAATGATGCTTTGCTTTCGGCAGCACAGTAGATGTGACAGTCAACCAAATTAATCCCATTATGCAAAATCCAGTTTACAAATGATTTTGCTTTTTTTGCAAAATTATGTCAATTTCCCATAAACTGGAGCAGCTATGTCAGCTTTCTGAACCTCTCACAGACACTACAAAGCGCCGTGTGTCTATTTTTCTCTAATGCAGATAGGAAAAAAAATTATCTCAGAGTAGCATAAATTAGCACTTACAACTTTAATGCTGTTATGTTTATTTATTTGTACTGACCTGGATTATATAACTCCAGCAGCAAACCCATTTTTGCATTATAGCTTTGGACTGGACTATATTAAAATCATTTTTTAAATGTGTTTATATTCATCCATGCAAAAGTCTAAGTTTCCAAAATGCTCAATCGCACATTTAAATTAAACTTCTTATCCATGAATTGCCTCCGGCTTAGTCAAAGCTTCATCCTAACCCTGAAATCTCAGAAATATCAGTAAAATGAGTCTCCTCCGGGCATCTAGTGTAAACCTTTTCAAAGAGATCCACAAACCAAACATTTCCTAATAAGTCCTAAGGGTGCTGAGGGGTAACCCAATGAACCACGCTACAGATATATTAGTGTCTAATCTCTTGTGTCTTTTGTTCATTCCACCTTAAATATAAACAACGTTTTAATGGTTCATTTCATCTAACAGTGATGTTTGACGAAAATGAAGAAATATGAATGACAGAAATGCATCTTTTTTTTGTTTAAATATCCATAATGAAGTATATAAACTACAGATAGGTTATAGCAGGCATTACATGTGTAAATAGTTACTGAACCAGAAAGACGTGTTTATTTTAATTTTATTTTTTTTATATTTTCTTTCCACGTTGAAAATCATTCTTTTGAGGATTTGAATAAATCCTCCTTCAATACTGCCCTCTAGAATGCACGCTCTGTTTGCAATATTACAAAATCCACTGCTGTCCACGACCTCTTCATCTCTTGTTCCCTAGACTTACTAGCATTAACAGAAACATGGCTCTCCCCTCTGACACTGCTACCCCTGTATCTTTATCTTTTAGTGGCCTTCAACTTACCCACAACCCAAGACACTCTGAATGTAAAGGTGGTGGTGTAGGGTTCCTACTCTCGCCACACTGCTCCTTCAAATCTCTAACAACCCCCTTTCCCTCTCTTTCTCAACATTTGAAATCCATTCAATTTGCCTTTTCAAAACCTTCTCTGCTAACATTGTCATTATTTATCGCCCCCCCTGGTTCCCCTCTCCTCTTCCTTGACCACTTTGATGCCTGGCTACCCTACTTCATCTCCTCTAACATACCATCCCTAATTCTCAGGGACTTCAATATTTACCATTAACCCACCCCTAACCTCAGCAGCCTTTAAACTACTTTAAATTACTTCCTCCCTTGGGCTATCGCAGTGGGCTAATACCCATGTATCTCCAACACTCCATTTCCCCTCTCTGACCACCACCTCTTATAATTTGCTCTCAAGTACCCCCTCACCCAACAACCTCAGCTTAACCCCCTCAACTCAGGAGGAATCTTAATTCTATTGACCTCCAGCAGCTGTCAGTTGATATTGATTCACAACTCCTATTCATTCATTCCCTCTCCTGTCCCTCACTGGCCATCTCCACATATAGCACTACCCTCACCTCTGCCTTGAAAACTGCAGCCCCGCTCCAAATATGCACCTCGAGGAGGATACGCCCATAACCTTGGCATACTAAATCAACACGCTACCTGCAAAGTTGCTCCTGTTGTGCTGAACGCTCCTGGAGGAAGTCTCGCACCCAGTCAGACTTTCTCCATTATAGATTCATATTATGTTCATACAGCGCAGTCCTTGCCCTCGCCAAACAGTCATGCTTTTCCTCTCTCATTAGTTCATTCTCCCCCAATTCCAGGTGACTCTTTGACACCTTTAACTCTCTTCTTTGCCCTGATGTGGCCACCCCTCAAACTAACCTTACAGCCGATAGCTTTGCAAGGTACTTTACTGACAAGATTGAACAGCTACGGAGAGAATTCTCCCCACCCTGCCTTTCTCTTTCTCAACCACAGTAGATCATGCCTTTCCTACCCTTCAGACTTTCTCCCCAGCTACTGAACAAGAGGTAGTGGTGCTTCTCCTTTCCTCTCGCCCAACCACGTGCCCGCTTGATTGTGTTCCATCTCACCTTATCAGATCTCTCTCCCCGTGTCTTGTGCTTTCCTTAACACACATCTTCAACTGCTCTCTCTCTCTTCTGGCATTGTCCATGCTGACCTTAAACATGCCACTGTAGTACCTATCCTGAAAAAAACATCTCTTGACCCATTCTCCCCCTCTAACTATCGTCCCATATCCCTGCTCCCTTTTTCCTCAAAGCTCCTGGAAAGACTTGTCTTTACCCGTCTGACTTGTTTCCTCAATTCCAATTCTCTCCTTGACCTTCTTCAATCTGGCTTCTGCCCCTTCCACTCTACTGAGACTGCTCTTATCAAAGTTACTGATGACCTAATCGCAGCTAAATCCAAAGGCCACTACTCCATACTAATTCTTCTTGACCTCTTTGCTGCCTTTGACACTTGGTTTCTGTGACTCTGTCCTCTCGTGATTTTCCTCTTATCTCTCCCACTGCTCATTCAGTGTCTCCTTTTCTAATGATACCTCTTCCCTTCGTCCTGTCTCATCCAAGGCTCTGTCCTTGGTCCCCTCCTATTTTGTCTTTATACTGCCTCTCTTGGCAGACTTATTACCTAATTTGGATTCCACTACCACCTGTACGCTGATGACACCCAGATATATCTCTCCTCCCCAGACCTCTTTGATTGCTATTTCCTGTCCTACTGTGTTTTACACCACATCTCCTATAGACTGTAAGCTCGTTTGAGCAGGGTCCTCTTCAACCTGTCGTTCCTGTAAGTTTTCTTGTAATTGTCCTATTTATAGTTATATCCCCTTCTTATAATATTGTAAAGCGCCATGGAATTTGTTTGCGCTGTATAAATGGCAATAATAATAATAATAATAATAATATATCTATATATACACACACACATTAATGTGGCAAGGCAACAATATTCAGTTCTTTGCAGAAGTATTGATTCCCACCCACCACATTTCTTATTTTTGTAATGTGACAGCTCAGACATAATGGGTTTAATTTTGACTTTTTTATATTTCATGAACGCACCATACCTATTGCGTAATAATTTGAGGATGCAAAGAAGAGCAGTGCTCCTGCCATTTTGCTTGTGCCGTGTAAAACATTGCTGTTTTGGAGATACAACAATGATTATGTCACAAAGGTTAAATAAACCTCCAGTGGCCGTTACCCTCACAGACACTAAATAGTGCTTCTGCAATGAAAAAAGAGTCAAACTTGGTACAATGCATTAGTACATCGAAGTCCTATCAGTCCAATGCCGGTTAATTTGGTGTGAACGAACCTGCATTGTACGGTTGTGGGCATAAAAATTGGAGTGGGCTGGCAGGGAGGTTAGATTTAGTTAATGGGAGGCAAGATGGGGTGGTCATTGAGTGGTGTGCTATGATGTCACTCAGCTCACCATTTTGGATCGTGCTCACTGTGCACAAAATATTGTTGATTCCAGTGCTTCTCATTGCTTCTCTATGACAAGCAATTTATTGGTGGAGCACAGTGCTTGTCATGCATGCACTTTTTGTACACAATGCTTCTCTATGAAAATAATTTTATTGGACCAAATGTTAGAAAGAAACATGACTATGAAACAGGAGGCAAAGCGGATGACTGCAAGGATGGTGTCTCAGCACTGGAAAAAAGTGAGAAAAGGGTTATAAACTTTATATTTTTCGAAGTAATAAGAGTGGGGGTGGGGGGTATCAGAGGTCACAATGATGCCAGAGTCAGATTGAGGGGGAAAAAAGTTTTTTTTTAAGCAAAATAATTTCCCTTTAATGAGATGAAGCAGTCACAGTACCTGCAGTGTTCCTTTAATTTAACTTTACACACTTCACACACAGGAGACTCCTGCAGGCTCTCATATGCAGTTAACAGAGTAGGAAATAAAACATTCTAAATTAAACACACAGTGCATTAAGGGAAGTTAAAATCTTTTGACTTTTTTTCCAGGAGGTGTGTAGGAAGACTGCGCAGGTCACAGCCAGGGGAAGTGTGACAAAGGATTTAACTTCTAAATGGTAAAGAATTGAGCAGTAGATTACATGGGGCATATTATACCACAAAGCCACTTCATTAAGCTAAAGTTGTTTTGATGCATAGAGTATCCATTTAAGTGCATTTTGCTTGTGATATCAACCAATAAATACGTAATATTTCTGTTATTTGTATGTCATTATTACTTATACACCTTATCCATATATACAGATATAGTCAGTGTAATTTATATGGTGCCCAAAAAAGGGTGTTAAAAGTGCACTGTATTATGTTGATGGTTTTTTTCCGCAAATATTTAGGAAGAACTTTTCCTTCTGTGTAAAATATCTATAATTCTCAACATTCAAATTGCATAATTCAAAGCAACATAAAACCACAATGTATTAAAACTCATTTAAATGTAATATTGCTCGCATACGTGCAATTTCTCACTAATAATTACTTGACCTCAATGTTTTTTAATGTACAAAGTGCAAGTGTATGGTATATTTTATTTTAATTATTCATATTCTTATGAATTATTAATTTTGCTTTATTTATGAATTTTAATTTAGATTGCACCAGAATCAGTGTTTATCTTTTGTTCTTTGCATTGTTATGCATGAGATTGTGCAAAGAATATTGGGGGAGGGAATATTCGGGAACTTTGTCAGAAAATGTAAAGAATATATGATGCATTAAACGGTCTAGCAATGGTAATGTATGTAATATAGGATATAGTTTGTACACTAAGGCACTTCCTAGCAGAAAACTAACTGTTTACAGTCTATAGCTTGTCTACCATGAGTCTATACTTGGTATTTTACTTGTAAGTGGCTTATTAGCATCTTTCTTCAAAGTCTTTCAGTGATCCTATTATAACTAATAACACAAGCAGTGCATTCAGGGGTCAAGTCCTGGGTCAAAAAGTGCAGGAACTCACCCAAGATCCACTCCCCGCCCCCCCCCCCCCTCACCCCCTCACCCCAAAAAAATGATACGCTTGTATGCAGGGGCTGAGTAAGGGCACGGGGCTGAGGAGGGGGACAGGAGCTGAGGAAGAGGGACAGGAGATTGGGGGGGGAGGGCATGGGCTGAGGAAGGGGACATGGGCTGAGGTAAGGGATAGGGGCTGAGGAAGGGGGTCAGCGGCTGAGGAAGGGGGTCAGGGGCTGAGGAAGGGGGTCAGGGGCTGAGGAAGGGGGCAGGGGCTGAGGAAGAGGGACAGGGGCTGAGGAAGAGGGACAGGGGCTGAGGAGGGGGACAGGGGCTGATGCTCGTATGCAGGGGCTGAGTAAGAGCACTGGGCTGAGTAAGGTGGTCAGGGGCTGAGTAAGGTGGACAGGGGCTGAGGAGGGGGGCAGGGGCTAAGTAAGGTGACAGTGCTGTGGAAAAGGGACAGGAGCTTAGGAGGAGGGGGGGGGGGGGCACATGGGTTGAGGAAGGGGCCATGGGCTGAGTAAGGTGGCAGGGCTGAGGAAGAGGGACAGGAGCTTAGGAGGAGGGGGGGGGGGCATGGGCTGAGGAAGGGGCCATGGGCTGAGGAGGGGGACAGAGGCTGAGGAGGGGAGCAGGGGCTGAGGAGGAGAGCAGGGCCTGAGGAGGGGGACAGGGCCTGAGTAAGAAGACAGGGACTGAGGAGGGAGACAGGGACTGAGGAGGGAGACAGGGACTGAGGAGGGAGACAGGGACTGAGTAAGGGGACAGGGCTTGAGGAGGGGGACAGAGACTGAGGAAAGGGACAGGGACTGAGGAGGGAGACAGGGCTTGAGGAGGGAGACAGGGCTTGAGGAGGGAGACAGGGCTTGAGGAGGGCGACAGGGACTGAGGAGGGGGGCAGGGACTGAGGAGGGGGGCAGGGACTGAGGAGGGGGGACAGTGCCTTAAATAGGGGGACAGGGACTGAGGAGGGGGGCAGGAACTGAGGAGGGGGGACAGGGCCTTAAATAGGGGGACAGGGACTGAGGAGGGGGGACAGGGCCTTAAATATGGGGACAGGGACTGAGGAGGGGGGCAGTAACTGAGGAGGGGGGACAGGGCCTTAAATAGGGGGACAGGGACTGAGGAGGGGGACAGGGACAGGCCTGAGGAAGGGGGGCAGGGCCTTAAATAGGGGGACAGGGACTCTGGAAAGGGACAGGCCTGAGGAGGGGGACAGGGACTCTGGAAAGGGACAGGCCTGAGGAGGGGGACAGGGACTGAGTAAGGGGATAGGGCTTGAGGAGGGGGACAGGGACTGGGGAAAGGGACTAAGGGGATACGGTTTGAGGAGGGGGACAGGGACTGGGGAAAGGGGGCAGGAACTGAGGAGGGGGGGCAGGACCTTAAATAGGGGGACAGGAACTGAGGAGGGGGGGCAGGACCTTAAATAGGGGGACAGGGACTGAGGGAAGGGATAAAAACAAAAACAACTAAAGTGCCTTCCCCCCTCCCTGAGGCTTACCTTGGGCCAGGAGGGGTGGGACAGGATCTGGAACCTGCAGCCTGCAGTCAGTGGAGTAAGCCGGCCTTTCCTGATGATGTCAGGAGGAGGGGGCGTGACTTCCTCTGCTCCCCAGTGGTCCTGTGAGAAGAGCAGAGAAAGTCACGCCCCCTCCTACTGACATCATCAGGAGTGGCAGGATAACTCCACTGACTGCAGGGGGAGAGGTGAGTTTAAAAATCCGAGTCCCCAGTCAGAGGCAGGGGATTTGGATTTGTCCTCCCCCTGCTCTGGCAGCCGCTTGTGCCAGCCCTGGGTCCTGCAGGACTAGTAATGGGAACGGCGTTCCTGCTGTGGAAAAAGTGCAGGAACGCCGTTCCCACGCGTTCCTGCATGACTTGAGCCATGAGTGCATTATGATAAGTTGTTAGTTTCCAATGGATGGATAAAATATTCAAATAAGTAAGTCTGACTTACTGATTTCAATATAGGAGAAGTTGATGCTGAAAATAGTGAGGACAAAGGGCAGCTGAGACAAAGAATGAAGTTAGCTCTTCAGTTGATCTACCCTCATAATTTCTTGCTTCTCTCTCTTGAGATTGTTTGGATGAGATCTTGTCATTGTCTCTTGTCCTGCTTCTAGCAGCTGCTGATGTCTCTCCCAATCCATGGCTCTTCACCTCACCCTAAGCCAACCAGAACCCGCATGAACCTCTTCCCAGCACCCTGTAATTTCTTCTCCTCTACCAATGTTCCGTATGCCCTACGGAACACTATGGAACACTGGCTCTGTCTGCAGCAATCTTCAATCAACAGTAATACATGACTTCTTAATTTCAAAATCTCTCACCCTACTAGCACTCACTGAGACCTGGCTGACCCCGCTACTCCTGCTTCTTTATGTTTTGGTGGCCTACAATTCGCACACACTACCAGACTTAACAATTCTAAAGGAGGCAGTGTAGGCATCCTTCTCTTTTCTCATTGTATCTTTCAACAAATCTTCCCTGTCCCTGACTTATTTTTTCCATCCTTTGAAGTTCACACCAAATTAAACCCACTCCTTTAAAAATTGCGATCATTTAGAGCTCACATGGTCATCCTAGCCCAGGCATAGGCAACCTTCAGCTCTGCAGATGTTTTGGACTACACCTCCCATGATGCTTTGCCAGCATTATGTGTGTAAGAGCATTATGGGGGATGTAGTCCACAACATCTGGAGAGCCGAAGGATGCCTACCCCTGTCCTAGCCTATTCATTGAACACATTTCTTCCTGGCTACCCAACTTCCTCTCTTCTAGCACTACTTCTCTTATCCTTGGGGATAACTTTATAGCCTTCCGAAATATATTTACTTAAGCACTCCTGAAACCATTCCTATACCATGCCCTATGTTAAATTCTAAACCATAATGTATTCTATAAATCACATTGTGACACCAAATTGTGTTTTTCTAACATTAGATGTATTTCTTACCAATTTAGTTTTAGCCTCCCCCTTCCCCCCCGCCCCCAAGAATCATCAATAAAGCTGATTAACTCACCTTTAATCCAAAGCCGTGGTGGTCACTGTACCCACTGCTGCTCCCCTCGTTGAGATCATAATTATTGATGATTACAGCCAATCCAACGCTTCTCTATAGAGAAGCATTAGTTGGCCTACTGAAAGTGTAGAAATCTAGCAGTAAGGTAAAAGAAGACATTTTGATTTTTGCACGCTATAATTCAATCATTAATAGAAGCCATGCCACTACTTCGATTACCCTGTTCAACATTTTTATACATGTGTCTACAACATATATTTGTTTCTGAATGTAAAATGACCTATCTCTAAAATAAACATATGTAGATTATGTGATATGTTCAGCACTAAAATAAAAAAAATTACTGGGCTTGGCTGAAACAGTTATACAGGGGCGGACTGACAGTGTCCTCGGCCCACGGGCAAAATTAGGAACTAAAGAAAAAAAGTTACCTGCGCTCTCCAACTTGCTTCCTTGAGCTTCTGGCAAATATATCTCTAATGAGACAGAAAGGGGTATTTTTTATATACACCCCTATATACTTATTAACCCTTAAAACGGAACACATGGGATGGGCGGCAGCATTGTAATCTAGCTGTGTGATACAAAAAGTGAATACAAATACAAAAAGAAAAGTCCTGCGCTCACTCCCATCACTCCTGGGCAGCAGCAATGACCACAGTACACATCAGCTCTAATACATGTAGTAAAAACCAAAGAAAAAAAATTACCTGCACTCTCTCCTTAATCCCTATGTATATTTAAACAAATGGAGGTAATTTAGTTACTTCAATGGCCAATGGAGGGAATGCCCGCCTGCCAACGTTAAGGCAGACCCCCCAAAGCAGGTCCTACTCTGACCCTTCAACTTGCTTCCTTGAGCTTCTGGCAAAGATCTATAATGAGACAGAAAGGGGTATTTTTTTTTTTATATACATCCCTATGTACTTATTAACCCTTAATAGGGAACACATGGGATGGGCGGCAGCATTGTAACCTAGCTGTGGGACGTTGGCAGGCGGGCATTCCCTCCAGTGGCCATTGGAGTAACTAGATTACCTCCATTTGTTTAAATATACATAGGGATTAAAGAGAGAGTACAGGTAACTTTTTTCTTTGGTTTTTACTACATGTATTGGAGCTGATGTGTACTGTGGTCATTGCTGCCGCCCAGGAGTGATGGGAGTGAGCGCAGGACTTATCTTTTTGTATTAAAATTAGGAACTAGGCCCCCTGCCTACCTGTGTTTCTGTGTGTATATTCACTGTAAGGGAATATATGTAGGTCTTTGTGTTTCATATTAGAATATGTGGATTCAGAGTATATTTAAATAGATAAAAAGATACTATAGTCAATACCAGGTGGGGGGTGGGCCACTAGTAATTTCCACCACTCAATCATTTTCACAGTAATTGCAAGGGGGATAGTGGGTATAGGGGAGGGTTAGGGGACATAGTGGGTAAAAGGGTAATAGGGTTTTTAATGAATACATGGGGTAATAGGGGCTGTAGTGGGTGTAGGGGACATGGGGGCTGTGGAGGGGGGCAGGGGAATTAAGGCTGTAGTGGGTGCTCAGGTCATAGGAGCTGTAGTGACTGATAGGGACTATAGTGGGTGTAAGGGGAAATATGGGCTATAGTGGGGGCAAGGGGTAATAGAAGCTATAGTGCGTGCAGGAGAGGGATATGGGCAGGGGTGGGATAGGTGGTAGGTGCAGGGGTGGAATAGGGACTGTGGTGGTTGCAGGGGGTTTTCGAGGCTATGGTGGGTGCAGAGACCAATAAAGGCAATAGGGGTGCAGGGGAAAAGGACAGTAGTGGGCATAGGGCTGTAATAGGGCTTTAGTAGATGCAGGGAGTATAGGGGCAGTAAGGGATATAGGAGCTGTAGTTGGTATAGGGACTGTAGTGAGTGCAGGATGTATAGGGGCTGTGGTTGGTGTAGGAGCTGTAGTGGGTTAAGGGGGTCAGTGGCTGTAGTGGGTGTAGGGGCTGCAGGCAGTACAAATAGTCCAGGTATGTCTGATCAGAAAAAGTAAAGCTCCTAGTCCTGGAGGACAGACACAAGTTCATTGCTGAAGAGCGAAATGACTGCTTCATAGTTCTATTACAACCTTGAAAGGCAGGTTTACCAACTGCCACGAGTTACATCTGGAGTATTCCCTGCAGGGTCAGTAACTCCATGTATCTCAGGAAATAAAATGTTGGTCACTGGAGGTTCTCCTATCTGACCATGAGGAGCCAGATTCTTGGATCTTCAGTCCTGAGGTACAAATACCTTGCAGTCCTCAGCCTCCTTTTCAATGGATTCATCCAAAGCTTTCCCAAACAGCAGCTCCCCTTCAAATAGAATTGTGTAGAGGGCTGACTTGGAGGATGAGTCGTCATCCCAGAATCAGAACCATAATGCTTTCCTAGCTGTTATAGATAAAGCCATTTGTTCAAGAAAATATCCTAGTTACATCTAGGGAAGCTTCTGTGAAGAAGTCAGTTGTAACCTGAAGACTCCAGACTGCATCTTCAATCTTGGCTCTTAATATCTCTCTCCACAGTAGAATTTAGATATTTAATCACACTTTTCATGGCTCTAGAAACAGCAGTGAAATCTACAGCTGGATGACCTCCTGCATTGCCAGGCGTATAAATTTTGACAGGTCTGCATCCACTTTTGATCTCTAGGCTTGCGTGAAAAAGCTGAGTTGTCAAGCGGTAGCATCGTTCCACAGGCTACCCTAGAAATAGGTGCATTCGTCGTAGGTAGTGTAGTCCAGGGGGTTTAACCCCTTAAGGACACATGACGTGTGTGACATGTCATGCTTCCCTTTTATTCCAGAAGTTTGGTCCTTAAGGGGTTAAGTACCTTCCTCCACACGGTAAAGTTTTGGTCTCTTTTTCTTATCTCTAAGGCCTCTGAAATACCTTTGAACTTCCTTTGTAAGCAATGCCAGCATGTCATGTTGCTGTGCAGGTGTAGGTGATGCTGAAGCTGAACCTTCTGGAGACAGTCAGTGCATAACTGTTTTCCTTCCACTGCATTCCCATCATAATCAGAACATGGTGTATATTCAGACAATACCTTGCAACTTCCTTTGTAAGCTATGCCAACATGTCCTGTGGCTACGCAGGTATAGGTGATGCTGAAGAGGTTACCTCCTGAAGACAGTTAATACATAGTGGTTTTCCTTCCACTGCATTCCCATCACAATCAGAGCATGGTGTAGATTCAGACATCAAACAAACAAACAATAAAATTAATAAAAAATAAATATTACATGGCAAAGTACTAAAGTATAAAAGGGTCAACTTCTATTAACAAGAAAACAGTCAAACAGATTTAAAACTGGCTGAAAACAGTTACACTTACTCATGTCTGGAGAACCTGCAAATACCTTCCAAATAATTTTGGGATGTTTACTGTAATTTTCCCTCCATTTTAGGTACTTTCTGGCAATTTCCCTTATCAAAGATGGCTGCCACAACTTGTATTCCCATAATACAAGTCATCGGTATTGGGCCCTTTAAGGCACAAACTGCACATGCGCGAGCATCTTCCACGCGCATTTGCCATTTAGAGACCTTGAGAGAGCGCGGTCTGCTTCATACATGGTGTCATGAAGTAACACTTCCGGGTTCGGCACTCAACTGTGAGGAACCGGACCCCGCCCCCCTCTGACACAGCTCTGACGGTATTTAGGGAGACTGGGCCAGAGGGAGGGTGCTTGGTGATTGATTGTGTGAGCTAATGTGTGAGCTAATGTGTGAGCTGCCTCCGCGAGACCGCGGGCTCCACAGGCTCAGCTACTGGGATCTACTTCCACCGGACTTGCCTCTCCACAAGCTCAGACAAGCCATTCCAGCCTATGAGCAAATGCAAGGATTGCTGCAAGCCATAAAGGATTATTGGAGAACGGATACTTTGCTACTTTACAAGTGGACCATATCTCTGAACTATTGGAGGACTACCCATATTAACCTTAAGTATATCTTTCAGCTATTTGTCTACAAAATCATTTATTAATGAACTAATGCTTGCTTACTCAAACCTTCATTGCTACAAGTTACTAATCTCATGAAGGACAACTCCCATCATGCTTATTCACTATGAACTGTTTCTTGCTTTGCAAATACATTCAGTGCTTCAAGTTACTAATCTCATGAAGGACAACTCCCATCATGCTTATTCACTATGAACTGTTTCTTGCTTTGCAAATACATTCAGTGCTTCAAGTTACTAATCTCATGAAGGACAACTCCCATCATGCTTATTCACTATGAACTGTTTCTTGCTTTGCAAATACATTCAGTGCTTCAATCTACTAATTACATGGAGGACAACTCCCATCATGCTTATTCACTATGAACTGTTCTTGCTTTGCAAACATTCTTAGCTACTTGATTATTGTTCCTATTGAAGATTATTCTCATGAACTTAAAGAATGTTACTTAATGGATCTCTGAAGAATTACATAATAATGAACTTTGTGTTGTTGATTACTTGCACTTCTTCTTATTGGATTATTGCCTAAATGCAATTCATTTAAGTTTAACACTTATTAAAACTTTGGTTGAATCAAGTTACCAGTGATTCTCTCTTTTCTTAAAGCTACAGTATTGATACTTAAGGATTCTCCATTTCTTCACTATTGTAATTAGGGAGTTTACAAGCTGCAGTTGAGTTCCAATCCAAATCACCCCAATCACCAACGATCTGGAACCTCAAGAAATCCATAGACGGGGATTATTCCGTCCAAGCTCTTAACACCGAGCTGATATAGCTCCTCAAAGTGTGAGTGTGAATATAACACCTTTTGTTCTTGTGGAATTATATCGTTCATACATACTGTACCATTATTTGTATCTTTGTTTCTCCTTTTTTTTAAGTTACTCTGCTGGCCAGTATTTCTACTAAACGTATGTACATTTTCTGATCTTTAGCGCTGTTCACCTTTCTATTTTATCTGTCCATTTATCACAAGGTAGAGGGAACACCTTGTTGGTGAACTGCTGCTCACCCTTGTGAAGAGAGCGCTTATTACCCTTTTGCATTTGATAAAGGCATCACAGTATAAAGGCATTACAGCAGAAGGCACAACTGCATAACGCACCACAGTTTAAAGACATCACACTATATATATGCTCACATCCTAAGGACTATAGGACAGGAAAAAGACTAAGGACCTTAGGAATGGAGCCTCCTTTTAAAGCCCTTGGTGTTTTTCCTATTCTATCGGCTGTATGGGGCGTAGCTAACCCATTTGTATATGCTGCTATGATTAGGTAGGAAATCTTTGATATTTTTTTTTGTAAATAGTGCCGAACATATTACATAATGATTTTCCTTCCACTGCAATAGCCCTAGATCATAATCATTATCTCAGAAGATAACTACCATTTCTGTGCCCTACCATCTGGCCTCACTGCAGCCCAAATAACCTTTTCTCAAGGTACAGGTTGTGCTTATAGTGATATTGAGAGTCCAGAACACCACCTGGTTCCATCATCTGGACGATCTACTTCTGGTAGCCTCAGATCCAGAGAAGAAAGGCACAGAAGGATATAGTTCTTTCAGAACTCCTTTGGCTGCTTTATAAATATCAAGAAAAGCAGTCTCACACCAGCTCAAAGGATGCCCTTTCTGGTTGGAGAATTATATACTGTGCATTTTCCCTATCTCAGGAACAGTTCTACAGAACAAGAGAAAGATTAATTGGAGCCAGCCATTGCCTTACCTGGTAGCTGAAAAGAGAGACTATATCTCTGGGTTTCTAGTGAACAGAACCTCATTGGGCAATTATAAGCTCTGATTCCAGTTTTCAAGGATTGGATGCGCATTGTCTGGACCATGTTACACAAGGTCTGTAAATAAGGGAAGGAACAATATTACCATCCAATTTTATGCAATTACGAGTCATTTTCAGGGCTCTTCTTCACTTCAGATGGTTGCTGAAGAACAAGTGGGTCAGAATTTGCTCAAATATCAATGTAATGTATCCTATATCAATCGTCAAGGTGGGTCTCACAGCCACTTATTGATGAGGGGATTACAGCCCATGATGATCAGGGCACAGAAGAAAAATCAGGGGCTCAGATTACAATAGTAACAGTGGACAAGGTGGAATGGCAACGACATATCCTTTAGGGTTGACTCAGATTTGACTGATACCCTACGTAGATCTGATGGCCACTTCTCAGAACTACCAGGTCCAGATGCATTTTTCTAGATTTTAGGACCAGAATGCTCAAGGTCAGGATACTCTGACTGAAATTTTTTTGTGTGGTTATTACCACGTTTTAAATGCATTATTAAAGGTTATGTATTAACTATTTAAGGGCACTCACCTCTCTCTTTTTTTGTTACTAACTACTTTGGTAGTTTCTCCAGGGTTATCCCCTTATACATTGAGTGCTCGTTCTAGGCTTCCTACTTTCCTCTTTTGGTTCGCTTCTAGTACGTCCAGACCTATTATTAAATGGTCCCTTGACACACCAAGATCCTCAAGCTCTGGTGTTGATGCGGGAGTCTCTATAAGTATAGGCATCCCTGAGATGGTCATTAAGATCCTCTTACAGTCCTATAAATACTTTACATATAACTAAACTTGGCATTCATTTGTCTGTTGGTCTCAAGAATAGAGGTTGGAATTACTCCTTAATCAGGCCTAGAAAGGGTCTGAGTTATAACACTCTAGAGGAGCACATATCGGCACTTTCAACATTGATGGGTACCCATTGAGCATTGGAGCCCCATGTGCTTTGCTTCATGTAAGCAGCGATTAAACTCAGCCTCGACTGACGGTGTTCATGCCAATATGTGACCTACCACTGTCCTTACAGGCTCTGACTAAACCATAATTCAAACCTCTAGCAGGAGCTTCCAAGTTGTTAGCACAGAAAGTGCTGTTGCTGGTGGCTAGTACTTTAGCAAGGAGAATGTGTGAACTCCAGGCTTGGTCCTGTGAACCCCCATTCACTAATTTTCAACAGAATATGGTTGTCTTGCATTTAGCACCAGAGATCCTGCCTAAGGTGAAAGCTTATCAATGCCATTCTCTACCTGTACTGATGGGCACTATCAAGGAACTTTCCACTCATGTAGTTGCAGCATCTTGGGCTTCCATGGCAATGGTCTCTGTGGAATCTTTTGGTAAAGCTAGCATTTGGACCTCTTTGAACACGTTTGCCTGGCAATAGATACTGCACAGTAAAGCAGTCAATGAGACGCAATTTGGACGTCAAGTCCTTAACTCAGTTCAATCTTCCAATGTTGAATTGTTCTAATTATTTGATTGGCAGTTATTTAAATTTCTGTCCTTCCCTTTGAAGCTTGTGTATTCCCATTTGTATATGCTGCCATGATTAGCCAGGAAAGTGGAAAATGTATTCATACTTACTGTAATTTTCTTCCTGGCTATTCTTCATGGCAGCATATACTACCCACCCATCAATGTCTCCATCTACTGTAGAGCTTGTTACTGACTAAGGACCAATGCCTTTGATGTTTTTCCTGTCCTATCAGCTTTAAGGGGCGGGGCTAACTATTTGTATATGCTTCCATGAATAATAGCCAGGACAAGAAAACTACAGTAAGTATGAATACATTTTCCACAATATATATATATATATATATATATATATAACAATGTCCAAAAGCTTGCACTCCAGTATAGTTAGAAATTTATAGCCCGGTGCTTGTCGGCATCAATAATATACATGGTAGATTGAAAAGCACTCCAAGGACTTCATATAAGGTGAAAATAAAACTTAGCTTTATTCTGCAACAACCAAGGTGATCGACGTTTCAGTCCTACAGCAGGACTTTCATCAGGATAACAGTGCATTCAAAATGTGACAATATATATAACAAACATAATTATTCAAAGTACATAGGATACAGCTGAATCTTACCTGAGTTTGTGTGTGCTCCAGTGTCTCGCCTGCCGAAAAAACGCGGGCAAAAACGGATTCTGCATATTGTATTCAGCAGCTGGGGCTGCTGTGAACCTCTGCGTGTTGGAGGTTGTCATGGCAACCAACTGGGACGCTTAGAGGCGTGTTTACATTCCTGATAATAGCCGCAAGTGCGATCGGCAGCATGGACACGGCAGCAGCACAACACTCAGTATAGGAGGAAGATATACACAGGACTAATATATGTTTAATACAATCGGGCTGACAGTATTGCACAGTAATACCTAGTGAGTAGGAGGGAGGCAAGACATAGCTAGCAGATATGTACAAATGCTAAACCGGAGAAATTTATAAGAGATATTCCGGATCAATTAATACATACTCATATTCATGGGGGTGTCCAGTACATAATGTAAATAATGTAAATACAACTAAGTATCATCTCCAAATAAATAATAGTTTAAGCGGATACCATTTGGTGCAACAGTGTGCATAACCACATAAGTTAATAATGGAGTTTACTAAGTTCATGCAATAACCAAACAACTAGGGTTATGGTATATATTCTATTCATCATATGTACATCATAAAAACATATTTGTACGTCCAGGATGACCACCAACGGTAAATAACAAACTGGAAATGACATAACCAAGATGATAATTGATTGATATCTTAGGTGGCATATATGCGATGCAAGATGTCTATGTGTTATGTCCAAGGGGTAAGTATGTGAGGATGTCTAGTAGGACAGGGGCCTGGAGTGAAGAATCTTGGTGGGCGTTACAGTATCGTCAAAAAATATATAAACACCAATCTTCATAATTACAAATTTACAACCAGGGCTCGTATTTTTGCCTTATATACCCTAGTGGATAATAATAGCTGGGATGCTATGGTTAGTGTGCCTGAAGAATATATCTAATACGGTATGTTCAATACACAAAGCACCAATGGTAACCCGACATCCAGGGGATTAATGTGGAGAAATGTCCATATTGCATAACAACCCAACATACATGGAACTAATGTAGAGAAATGTCCTTATTGCATAATAGGAAGAGGTCTTATAGAAAGATGCCCAGGCTGTATTTTTCATTGAGGCCCCTAGGGTGCACCGTGTCCAAAGTCCTAATCCAGTGCAGTTCCCTTTGGAGCAGAATTTTCTTACGGTCACCACCTCTCATTGGTTGCGGGATGTGGTCAATTGCAATGAATTTCATTGATGGTAGAGGGTGGCTATTTTCCCAGAAGTGTTTCGCCACTGGTTGTTCCGAACCCTTATATATATATATAATCTCAATTAGAAGTAAGGGGAACTCAAAAGATCTCCAAATTCTTGAAACTTTTTTATTTGTGTATCATCAATGTTTCGACCCAAAAAGGGTCTTTTTCAAGATCTTCGAAACGTTGATGGGACAAATTTTGACATGATACACAAATAAAAAAGTTTGAAGAATTTGGAGACCTTTTGAGTGCCCTTTACTTCTAATTGATATATATCTCCATGCTAAGGGAGCACCAAGGCAAGATTTTTTGTTATATATATCAAAGAGGGTTAGTGCCAAGTCTAATTTTTTTTGTGTGTGTATATATACATATATACACACACTACAACTTAAAATGTTCCATTAATGAACAAATTTACAGGAATAGAAGTCAAGCTTTATCAAAAACAGTCTGCAACCGACTGCTCTTTTATATAATTTCCTGAAATTCATAAAGTTGTTTTATTTATGGATAAGAAAGACATAGCTGTATCCTGTCATATGGCAGCGGTTGCATGAGAAACAGATAGAATCTTTGTCTTTGCTAACGATTCCATCCAGTCAATGCACTGAACATGTCAGGTTCCTACTGTTCACAAAAAAAGGCGAATATATCAATTGGTTATGGTTAGAGGTAGCCTTTGTGACAAGTCTTTGCTTTATTACTTGACAAGTTTAGTAACATCATGTCACTCACTATCAGGCTTCAGAAAATTGAACTGGAAAGACTAACATCCGACATGTCTCCGGTGCATGCAAGCCCCTATCTGTTCATTTCTGTCAAAATCCCATCACCACTCATGCTTTTTGCTGTCATTTTGGCTGTGCCGTGTTCATATTGTTATCCAATTAGTACACTTCTACATTAAAGCAACATTCTAAGCACCAAAACAATTTTAGTTTAATGATGCAGTTTAGATGTACAGATCATGTCCTTGCAGTCTCACTGTTCAATTCTCTGACATTTAGGAGTTAAATCACTTTATGCAGAAATTACATTTATATTTTCACTCAATCTATATTATTCTGTAATGTTTATTTGCCAAACTCTGAATTGTAGAGAAATTAAATCTGAATGACATTTACCTAAAATAGCCCCAATGTACAAATAGCAACAAAAAAATAATAATATTTTTTTTTGGGGGGGGGGGGGGGAGAGGAGGAGGAGATTTCAATTTGCTATAGTTCAGGAATTAGTAATAAACCTCTAACAGGGTTACACGCCAAAGCGAGTATTGTCCATACAAAAGAAGCTAATTCAAAGTAAATTTCCAATTTAAGGCCCCAAAAGCACAGCTGACGTGAATGTTTTTCACTATTTAGCTATTTCACAGATAAATTTGAAATACACTTTGCATATACTTTATAACCTTCTTAATCTTTCTGATTTTCTGGCAGGCATGTCTATATGTCCGTTTACACTTTTCACACCTATCCCCCAATACTTGAACAGGTACTTGATTTTAATGTATGTGTTGCTGAACATTTAATTGGTTTCACTGTTGTGTCTGCGCAAGTCTATACACAAATTTGACATTTTATCTTTATTTTACCAGTTTGCTACGTATTTACAATTTAAACCTGTTAGTACACAATATATTGTGTAACACATCCCAAGGGACACTCCTAAAGGGACACTCCAAGCACCAAAACAATTCATCTAAATGAGGAAGCACTCTTACCTAAAGGGGTTAAACTGTTCTCGAATGGTTTAACTCTCAAGTTGCCTCCAGCGGCTATGTTCCCCTGGCAGCATCCAACTTCTGAATTTTCCGATTCAGGAAGTGCAGTGTGCAGTCTGGCGAGGGCGCCACTGATTGTCTCATAGTGGTCATCTGACACTCTCAGCCAATCAGTGAGTCCCCATTCTAAGCTGGCTTAAAAAGAAATGTACCCTGGGAGTTCGAGAACGGTTTAACCCCTTGAGGAAAGAGTGATATGGAATCTGTTGGTGCTATATATATATGCCAATAATAATAATTTAGATTAAGTTGTTTTAATGACTGGAGTGTCCCTGTAAGGGTAAAGCAGTACCATTAAGTTAGGTGAAGTAACTGCTCAATCAGCAAAGAGGTTAGACTCAGCAGAGCCGATCCTAGGGTCACTGATGCCTGGGTGCAAGAATATGTTTGATGTGCCCCTGGTGGGCATGCTTATGTAGCTAACTCCTCCCCATCACCAAAATGAAATGTCTAACCACACCCATTTTCAATGAAAACCATTCTACCATTTTGGGTCCCCAACTTTACTAGATAACATGTCACCCAATGCCTACACTGCCAGCTTTCAACCCCAAAAGCTTATCAGTGCCATCTTTTTGCTCATCTTCCCAGTGCCATCGCTGTCCTATTACATCTTCCCAGTGTCATTTTTGTCATAAATAGCTAATCAGTGCCCAAGTAGCTTATCATGGGTGGGACACTGGTAGTGGGCTGTGGTAGGGCTATAGTTTTTTTTTTTTGTGGAGTTAAGAGTTGTAGTGGGGGAATAGGGGCTGTTGTGGAGAGGTACAGGGTGTGGACTGTAATTTGGGGGGTTAGGAAATATAGTGGGGGGGATAGGAACTGTAGTAGAGGGTTCGGGGCTTGAAGCGGGGGGTTGCTGCAAGAGGGGAAAGTGGCTGTATAGGGGAGGATAGGGACTGTGAGGGGGTTATGGACTGTAGTAAGGGAAAGCAGCTGTAGTATGGAGATAAGGGCTGCAAGTGGGGGATAGGGGCTGTAGTGTGAAGGATAGAGGCTGTAGTGGGGGAAAGGGGCTGTAGTAGGCGATAGTGGATGCATTTGAGGGGTAGGAACTGTAGTGGGAGATTAGAGCTACACTTGGAGGTTAGGGAATGTAATAGAGGAGAGGGGCTGTAGTGGAAATAAGAGACTGTTGTAGGGGGTTAGGGGCTGTAGTGGGGCATAGAGTCTGCTGTTTGGTTAAAAGGGCTGTAGGAGGGGGGCTAGGGGCTGCAATGTTATATAATGTTATAGAGGGGCTGCAATTGGGAGTTTTTTGGCTGTAGTGGGGTATAGGTTCCTCTCTTGCAACTGTCATTAGTCTAATACTATCCCTACCTTTTGTGTCACTTTACCCCACTCCCTCTAGCATGTAAGCTCATTGAGCAGGGCCCTCAACCCCTCTGTTCCTGTGTGTCCAACTTGTCTGGTTACAACTACATGTCTGTTCATCCACCCACTGCAAAGCGCTATGGAATTTGTTGGCGCTATATAAATAATAATATAATAATAATAATAATAATAATAATAATATTAATAGGGGCTGGAATGTAGGGGGTTTATTGGCTATAGTGGGGGTTAGGGCCTGTGGTACAGTGTTAGGGCTGTAGTGGCATATAAGGGCTGCAATTGGGGGGGTTATATGCTGTAGTATGGTTACAGGTCTGCAATTGGGGGTTAGGAGCGGTAGTAGGGGGGTTAGAGACTGAAATTGGGGGTGAAGGGCTTAAATGTGGGGTTAGAGGTTGAAATTGGGGATTAGGAGCTAAAGTGGGGGGTAGGTTCTGTAGCTGGGGTAGGGCTGTAGTGGTGTATAGGGGCTGCAGTTGGGTTAGTATTGGGTTAGGAGCTGCAATTGGGGGCTTAAGGGCCAAAGTTAGGGGTTCTAGTAGGGGAGTTAGGAGTTGCAATTGGAGGTTAGGTGCTGTAGTAGGGGAGTTAGGGCCTGCAATTACGGTTAAGGACTGTGACAGGGCTAAGGGTTGCAATGGGGAAGGAGGGTAGGGGCTGAAGAAAAAAAATACTAGTTTATTTCCCCTTCCAAGATCAGGGAGGGGGCAATCCTTATTCCTCGTGGTCCCAAGTGCTGAGTAGGTGAAACCTAATGGGGACAGAGCTTAACGGAAGGGGCGGAGCTCTCTAGCTACAGAGCACCTGAGTGCTGTGCAACCCTTGCACCCACCCAGGTTCATCTCTGAAACTCAGCATGTGCAGCGTTTCATAGTTAAACACTGCACATACAGACTCTAGGCATCAAATCACTAAAGTTGCCATGAGGCTTAGATTAACCCTTTAACCCCTTAAGGACACATGACGTGTGTGACACGTCATGATTCCCTTTTATTCCAGAAGTTTGGTCCTTAAGGGGTTAATCCATGAGATTTTTTTCTGTAGCAGTAATAACCACATGAATATCTGTATTCCTAAAGCTACAGTCCTGATGCCCCTTACAATTTCAGCCAACCACCTCCTGTAAATTAAACAAAAATAAATCAAATAACTCACTTTACTCCCCAAGCACTGCTATGACCTCTTCCTGCCTCATAAAGGAGTATTTGTGGAACGTAGGCGCATGCACAGCCTGCAGTCTCAGCTCTCATAACCGGAGGCACTGCAGAGCTGAGGCTTAGAAGGCCGTGCTTACAAGCCTTCTAAGTAATAAACTATTAAGCAATTTAGGAAGGGTAACAAATGTAGGCACTATTACAACTTCATGTAGATGAAGTTGTTAAAGTGAGTTTATTGTTTCTTTAAGGTTCCAGCAGGTGACTGGTGCCTTCCGTAGGGTTTGTGTTTTTGAAGAATTCAACACAAACTGAGGATCCCCTGGGGACCCGTTGCCTGATCTCTCCCTTGTCATATTGTCAATGTGAACATTACATTTCTGTATTATAAATGTCAATTCAGTCCAAATTTGAAAAAAAAAATTATTGGCTGAACCATTGATGTGTGTCAAACTGCTCATAAGCAGCTGGACACACACCAGGGAGATGGCACATGTGGGCTGCTGGCTGCACCATGACGCCCATTGATGTTTGTCTCACTGGTCAAAACAATATCACACCTAACCTAGGTATAGCACCTGTGGCTTGCTGGCATCAAAACCACTACAGTAGGCTGCAGTGTTTAGGAATGCTTATGGTGCCCTTTTAATTCCACATTGTGGAATTGAATTTACAGCCCACTGATTTTCTATTAACTGTCTTTGGCTATTGGCAAACCATGTATGTTGCGGCACAAAAGTTCAGAATTAGAAAAGTAAAACCAAACAAATGTCATACAAAACGTACTAGAACGGGCTGAACTAATGACCCTCATGAAAATACGCAACATATCAATTATCAATGATTGCTCCAATACTCATTTATTTGGCAAGGTATTCATATAACACTTATATAACACTAGGCCTACCAACAGTTTGACATCTGCATACCATTCTTCAGCCAGAGAATTATAGCTCAACAATTTGTTGAAAACATGTCATACATTAATCATCATTATAATGCTCCAATAAATTTAAGGAAAGTGATGGCTTGCTTACACAGACATTTCAGTAATTACTAAGGAAACTAGGGATGGTTGGCAAGTACTACCAATTGTAATAAACCCCACCCAAATATATCATTAATCTATTCACCCTCTTAAGCACTGGAGCATACTGTCACTATTACATCGAATAAATTATTCTGGGTTATTTCAACATATTTTGGTCATCTACACAGATGTATCTCTTTAATCCTATGGATAAAAACAGAAGCAAAAGTGTGATAGTTGTAGGACTAATATATAGTGTTATTTTACACAGTTATAAAATCAGTTGACCCCGAAACAATTTGTCTACTCCTTAGTATGACTTCAAATCTAATAAAGAAACAAAAAGAAAACAAAACTCTTTAACCCCTTCAGGACGGAGTCAATAGTGCACGTTCTGATCAAAACAAAACGTAAACAAAAACTACAATTTGCGCTACATGTCTGTTCAACCGTAGTTCCCCTCTTTCAAATTATATACACCCACACTTATTATATATAATTTTGTTCAGGAGAAACAGGGCTTTAATTTACCATTAACTATTCATATATGGAACATAATTCATTATGAATAAAATAAAAAAAAAATGTGAGAAAATAAGATTTTTTTTTAAATTCGTATTTCCGTCTGACATTTTAGCTGTGAATGTCATAATACGGTTAGGTTTTACTGCACAACAGTATCCCCCATTAACAGGTTTTATGGTGTTTTGGAACGTTCCATTTTCAACTAGAAATTTGCCAGATTGGTAATGTTACCTTTGAGATGGTGTGGTAGCCCAGCAATGAGAATTGCCCCCATAATGGCATACCATTTAAAAAAGTAGACAACCAAAGGTATTGAAAGTGGGGTATGTTTAGTCTTTTTTAGTAGCCACTTAGTCACAATCACTGGCCAAAGTTAGTATTCATATTTGTTTTTGTGTTAAAAAAGCAAAAAACAAATATTTGGCCAGTGTTTGTGACCAAGTGGCTACTAAGAAAGACTGAACATACCCCACTTGCAATACCTTGGGTTGTCTACTTTTGCAAATGGTATGCCATCATGGGGGTAATTCTCATTCCTGGGCTACCATACGCTCTCAAAGGCAACATAACCAATCTGGCAAATTTCAATGTAAAAAAAAATGAAATGCAAGCCTTATATGTGACTCTCTAACTTTCCAAAACACCATGAAACCTGTACATGGGGGGTACTGTTATTCTCGGGAGACTTCACTAAACACAAATATTAGTGTTTTAAAACAGTAAAACATATTACAACAATAATATAGTCCATAAAAGTGCCGTTCGTTTGTAAAAAATGCAAAAAATGTCACTTTTACTTAAAATATCATTGTTGTAATACAATTTACCAAATTGAAACACTAATATTTGAGTTCAGCGAAGTCTCCCGAGTAAAACAGTACCCCCCATGTACAGGTTTTATGTTGTCTTGGAGAGTTACAGGGTCAAATATAGTGCTTGCAAATTAAATCCCCTTGCAATTTTCCCCTGTGTTGTCAGGCATGTCAATCAAATTTTAATTAATAAAATCACCTAATTATGTTAAAAGATTACTTAAATATACACGTAGAATTTTAATACATATGCATTTAGAGGTATTTAAATTCTACGTGTATACTAATGTAATATTTTATGTAATTATATGTATTTATCTATATATATATATTTGCGGTTATTTGCATTTTATATATAGATAGATATAGATAGAATGTCATTCTAAGTGTATTTTGTTACCAATATATATATATATATATATTAATAACAAAATACAGTTAGAATGAAATTACATATGTATATATAATTTATATTAAATTTTGTTTCAATATTTTATTTATTAATTTTATTATTTTATTTATTTATTATTGTAATTATATGTATTATTGTAATTATATGTATATTATATATATGTAACGTCATTCTAAGTGTATTTTAATACTAATATATGTACTTATATTAGTATTAAAATACACTATGTATGACGTTAAATATATATAATATACATATATATTATATATATAATATATATATATATATATATATATATATATAAATACATTTGATTTATTTTAAAACATGTCTAATTATTTTTTTTTATACTTCCCACCAGCAGGGGGACTATCTGATATTTTAGACAGTCCCCCTGCTGGCAGATCCACAGCCAGCTATAGGGGGCCATGTAATCGCTCTTTGAGAGCGATCACATGGCCCCCGGTGGCCTGATTTGCCGTGGGGGGGCTGCATGGGCTGTGAGGCAGTCCTCCCGAAGCGGAGCGCCGGGAAGGTAAGTATCCCGGGCGCTCCAGGGCTTAAAGCCGTTACGGCGTGCTATGCCGTCACAACGTCTTTAAAGCCCACTTAAACCGTGACGGCATAGCACGTCGTAACGGCTGGAAGGGGTTAATAAAAAAGGAAACAAAAAAAAAAAAGACTTGCTGCACAACGTTTTCTCCTTGTCAAATCAAGATTTTACATTAGAAATGGAAGTAGAGTATTAATCAATTATGGTTAAAGTGTTATCTTTTGGTTTCATGTGTAACAAAGTTGCTATATTCAATAACACTCAATATGCTGCACAACCATAATCAATGTTCCAAATGCTTTTTGAGAATAATGTTGACAATACATTGATAACTCAAGTATGCTGGACCATAAATTGTGACAATGCAGGGCAGCCAATGGTGGAATAGACACAATCAACAGAACCTATTGAATCCTAGTATGTGGATGACAATCATGTGTATGAAAATGACTGAAAGGAAAAGGTACACTGCGAGCAATTCTACACTTCTTTTCCACTGGATGTCTTAGGGCACAATAAGACATCAACATTGGCCTTTGTGTAACCAAAATGTGCTTTGTCTGTTGTATATCAACTGGATGTTTGTCTCAGGATGTGGTAGCACACAGTACTTGATTCAACACCTATAGTAGCTGTGACGGAGCTCCCTGTACCTCCGCCAAGTCCGCTTTCTAGCCGCTTGCAGGGACACTGGAACTCTTCTGCCCAGTCACCGCAGCTCGACTGGGGTTCCTGTGGAGCTTTTTCACCCGATCAGGCAGCAGCTCTCCTTCCAGCCAGGTATCGTCCCTTCTGCCTATTCCGCTGCAGCCCTTCTTCCAGGCAGGTATCGTCCCCTCTGCCTATTCAGCAGCAGCTCTGCTTACAGTGATTATTATTGCCTTTACAAAAGCAACTACGGCACTCAGGCCTACCTCTTTTTATTTATTCCAGGGCTAAAGGGATCCTGCAATCAGCAAACAGTTCCAAAGACCCTGTCACTAGGATCCCTACAAATCCACACAGGACACAAGTTCCTAAAGGAACTGACATTCAATACTTTATTTTGGGGGGGAATAGCCCATATGATTATTACATCAAGATTGCTGTGACAACTCAATAAAAATAGAAACAGTCAAATCACATTAGACAACATACATGAACTTCTAATGACATATTTATAAAAGGGTGGGAAAGACAATAATTAACATAAAACATCTCTCCTGCCTGCAGAAATAGCAATATGCCAATCTACCTGAATATGCAAATGAACCAGCCTTGCTATTCCGGTAGTGCATATTGCTGTTTCTACTAACAGAGGGCACTACACAGGCTATATGGCCAAATCCACCTAGTTGGTAGCAATCCTCAGCAGTACAGGAGAGCAGGTAAAACATTTAACAGTGCACACACACATTATAAACAATTACATTACACACACCCTGCACCTATAATGGGTACAGGGTGATTAAAACATAAGAATAGTCCACCAACCTACATAAATAGACTGTCTGAAGGTCCAGGTGATGATGACTACCATCACAGTAGCGGTGTACAGGATAGAAGAGAATTACCACTTCTTAGAGTTGCCAGGCTTAATGGAATAATAGAATAATAATGTGAATAGTTAAGGTACATGTCAGGTCCAGGGACAAGAGAGACACACACAATAATGTTTAGACAGAACCCTGTTTGAGGATACCAGAGACCAGACTATTGAGTCAAAGCAGGCTCAAAATACTAAAAGATCACTATAAACATAAACGTTCTATTGGGTACTCAAGATTACCAAAACAGGGTGATGACATCTGACATGAATGTGGATTAAATGGGTGGATTCAATCTTATTGTAAATGGATGCCATAAGGCAGCATCCAGCATCAAAGGTGAAACCAAAATAACGCTTGCTGAAACACAGCAATGAATAGGTACCATTACCATTTGTGAGTGCTGTATAGTGAGTGAACATTTGTGATCAGTTTCTTAGATATCCATGCTAAAGGCTTTTTGTGTGCATTGTATGCATGTAAAAACAGGTGCACTGAAACAAGGAAGACACTGAATATCAGCACCTACATGTATACAAGGATGGCACGAAATAGCATAGGTAGGCACAGGGAAATTGCTGTTTAGGCATAGACACACTTTAATTCATGACTCAGTTGTCCACACTGCCAAAACAGAGCTTATCTGTAAATTTAGAACAGCTTATTATTTTGTCAAAGTTAAAATTTATCATGTATCATAGTACATTTTTCTAATTATATAAAAAATGGTTTTATTTTTATTTTTTTAATTTTTTTAGAAGTGGTTAATTGGCTATGTATATAATAGCTGAACTGAGTTCTACTTTGATGAATTAAAATGACCCTTGTGATAGTTGAGTTACATTGAGTTCCACTGAGTAAATGTTAATTTATTTTTTAAAAACTCCCTATCGCACAATAAATTAAAATGTGCTGCACCCTCCTATCCCAAACAGGGTCAACCCCTATACTTTAAAGGACTACATTAGCATTACATTAATTTGAAACATGGGATGCATAGCTGCCACATAAATGTACAAAAGCTATTTTGTTTACATGTTGCTGTTTGAAATACATACACATTTAAATTAAGTAAATGTATATTCTGTTCCTCTGAGAAATAGCTTTGTGTCAGAGAACCATAATTCCTTCCACCGTTATAGAAATACTGGAAAAATAGAATTGGAATCTAATTTTTGTCACATATAATAGGTGTGAGAAAATACAGTGCTCATTTTATCATTTCAGTATTTGTAAAGAATCTGGTGGCATTGTTCGCATTGCAGCTTCCTAAACATGGTGACAGAATGGAAAAAATAATATCTGTATTTGGGCACAATGCCCATGTACAGAAACTACAGTTAAATGGTCGCTTCAGACCCCTAAAGTGTTGTGTTTCTTGTGTGGTCACAATTATTAGACATGTGCAATTTGTTTCGTTCCAAATTCTTCCGAATACTTCCGAATGTCCAAAGTGCCAAAGTACTTCGGATTTCTGAAAAAAAAGTGGCAAAACAAGAGAGGAAGGGAAAATTACGTGAATGATGACTGGAATCTTGACCAATAAGCTAATTCCTGGCACTGGGAGCCCTATAGATGTGAAAGTGGTTGTGGGGGCAATCCTTGCACTGGGAGCCCTACAGATGTGTAAGTGGTTGGGGTGGCAGTCTGGGCACTGGGTGCCCTATAGATGTGTAAGTGGTTGTGGTGGTTAGGGGTAGGGTTAGGAAGCCCTACAGATATTCTGAAGTTCCGAATTGCCAAAGTCCTGAATTGCTGGAGTTCCGAATTTCGGAAGTGCCGAACCAAATTGCCAAATGTGTTTCCTTACCCGAATTTTCGAAACCGAACCAAAACAAATTTTTTGCCCATGCACATCTCTAACAATTATAATACTTAGTGCTGCGTTATAACCCTGTGTCAGCAACTGTCCCCACATACTACTGAGACTCTAGAACAGTGGTAGTCAACCTTTTTCTACCTACTGCCCACTAATGCATCTTTCTTGATGGAAAAATTTTCTTACCGCCCACCAGGTTTCGCGCAAGTGCAGAATATTTTTTAGAAAGGAGGGTGTTTTTTTAAAAAAAAATGTACGTACATTTATCTTTTTATTTCTACTTAATGCATGTTTATAATGTTTTTAACTTTATAAAGTTTAATGAGAAAACAAAGTAAATTGAAATTACCTTTATTAGTGATTAATGAGATCCTTGAGGTTTATGCTGCAAGACTAAATATTTGATATCTGGTTTGATTTCCGTAAGGAACAAACAAAGGTCTCCTCTTTTGGTGATATTCAGACGACTTCTCTGTTTGCTCATAATATGATTTCTCATCTGTGCGTCAGCTCATCTCCTCTCCCTCCTCAATTCCCCTCTCCCACCTTTTTTTTTTCTTTTTTCTATTTTTTTAACCTTCCTTATAGCAATGCCGAGTAGGAAGGCTGAGCTAGGTAGCCCACTTACTATTATTAGCCAACAACAATTCTCTACTTTTCCATTTTATTTTCCTTCTTTCTCCTTTTTTACAAGTACTCTGCTCCTTCTTTCTCCTATTCTACAAATACTCTGCTCCTTCTTTCTTCTATTCTACAAGTACTCTGCTCCTTCTTTCTTCTATTCTACAAGTACTCTGCTCCTTCTTTCTCCTTTTTTTACAAATACTCTGCTCCTACTTTCTTCTATTCTACAAGTACTCTGCTCATTCTTTCTTCTATTCTACAAGTACTCTGCTAATTCTTACTCCTATTCTACAAGTACTCTCATCCTTTATTGTATCCCCTTTTTTCTAATTTTCTTCCCTTTTTTAATTTTTTTGATCTTTTCCTTTTTATCTCCTTTTTTATGCTTTTCTTTTACCTTCCTTAGGGCAATGTACAAAAGTAAGGCTGAGCTAGTTAGCCCACGTATTATTATTATTAGCCAACAACAATTCTCTCCTGCCTATAAGTTTTCTTTCTCCTATTTTGTGGTGGAATCTCAATAAAAAGAAATTTACTAGGACAAGATTGCCACGTGGTATGTGCACTTGCATATGTTGATGTATCGGTCGGTTGGTTGCACGTGGCAACGATACAATCAGTAGTGTAAGGAGCATGTGTAGGAATACAGGATATACGAGTATTTCCCCTCCTCCATTGTGCTGGGCAAGCCATGTGGTCAAACAGGAATTTAGTCTCTATTCGGTTGATTAGACAAGAGTATGTGTAGGTTGAACTGATTATGGGAGGAGCTACATGCATATATAAGGGACCTACACTGTATGATCAGGGCTCAGACTTTGCTGTTTTTTGGTGACATTAGTCCCTCTGAGTCCCGGTCGGTGAATTGAATAAAGAATCTCTTCCTTCCTGAAGAAACCTGTGTCCATCTCTCTGTGCTCGGCTTCCATCAGTTTCTCCGGTATCATTTGGTGCATTAGCCAGGAAGCTCATCGTTCAACGGTAGCTGAGAAGCAGAGGCGTGAGACGGTCTATCTTTGCCCACGCTCTCTACGGCTGTGTGGTGACATTCTGTCATCAAACTAGCAAAGTGACCAGGGGTCATGTGATCAAGTTCATGTAGATCTTTCTTACAGGGGGATAAGCTTTACTTTGATATGGTAATTTACAAGTCAGGAAAGAGATAACCACTCCCCCCTCTATCCTCATTCCTCTCTGTTCCTTCTTGGCTCTGCTGCAGAGCAGATGTGCAGACGCCATGTGCTAGCATGGGGAACCATGTTACACTCTGTTGCTTCCTTTTCTTCCTTGGTGGATGTGATGTTGGACTTGCAGCAGTGAGCCATTACCAGATGTGAAGGCCTAACCGTGGGTGAGATCAAACGTGTGGGGAAGGGGATTACTATATAGATAGATATATTTAAAAGGGTTGTTGCTCCGTGGGTCTGGGCTGTGTGTTTGTGATACATTTATAGTATTGTGTTGTTGTCTTCTAAATAAATACCTTTTAATGTAGACGAACCTTGTGTAATATATATTTATATTAATTTGGTGATACACCACAGGCTGCACCCCTGAACTTCTGCGTGGACCTCCCTTCGTCTCGGCGCCACTGGTCTGTTGTCCAGGAGATCATCGGCCTCTACGTAGTAAGTGCTGGGGTGTCCCCGTCAATGAGTGTGAACTCAGGTTCAGGAACGAGGAGGTAAGACAATCACTGTTTTAGACGGTGGACCCACAAGGGGTATTGGATCCCGATTGTGCGGTAGGCCCATAAGGGGTTATTTGTGTATGGAATGTGCCCCCTCCAGTGGAGGGAAGGAGCGAAGGCGCACCGCTCGTAATTAAACGCCCTGTAGTCAGCCCGTTTAATTTTGGTTTGGAGTCAGGCTGGGTTCTGTGTAAATAGCCCAAGTCGGACACCGGTGTCTTGTCTAGACTAGCGTTCTAGGGTGTATATTACGTTCGCTAGGTCGGAGGGACCGGGAGACTAAGCGGCGTCTGTGTAAATTCGGTCCGCTAGATCTCAACCTATCTTGGCTAAGTGGGAAGGCGTGTAAATTTGGAACCCACTAGATTTTTGATAGAGTATATAGACTAAGAGGGTGCTGTTGTAAATTCCGCCCTCTAGTTCACTATATGTGGTGCTTGGGCAGCGTGGCTAACCAAAACGGATGTAAATAGTTTTAGATAGTCCATCGAGGTACTGGCCAATAGATTAGTTGGGAATTGTAAATGTGTTAAAGATTGTTGTAGTAGCGTGTATATCTTGCTAGATAGCGTGAGCTCTGCCGTCTAGCGAGAGTGTGAATAGTGTGTAACTGTATTATAGCGCACGGTACCATAACCATGTATAATTACTGATACTGTAAATAACTACTAATAACTGTCGTCTATGTTGTATGTTTAACACCATAACCACTACTAATTGAACTGTGACTTTAAATTGTACTCTAACCAATGCTAACCGTACTATAACTACTGTTTGTAAAGACGATGTTACTGGGGTATGTTATAGACGGGTAATTCAGATATAGGGAATTATAGCGTGGGTGGCTGTATAGTTTTGCCAAGAGGCGCAGTAATAGTTATTTAGTGACTGGTGTAACAGCTGTGTGTGTACGGGAATTCCCTGAGTGTTTTGTTGTGTGCGTTTCGCTTAGTAACTGTACCACGTGGTGCTGTTGCCGAGGGAACGGGTGTGACCGTTGGAAGTATGTTTGTTTGGTTTCTGTTGGAGACGACGCTTCATTGTTAGTATGGGTGCGTCAGATTCAACGATTATGGATCCCTTAGAATGTATGTTGAAAAACTTTAAAAAGGGATACACTGTGTATGATTTTGGGGTAAAAATGTCTCCAACACGCCTGACTACTTTATGTAGTAGGGAATGGCCTACTTTGGTGGCTGCATGGCCACCACGGGGCAGTTTGGATCCTAATCTGGTACAGCGTGTACACGTGGCTGTATCAGGTAGGCCTGAACTTTACGGCCAGTTTCCGTATATTGACTGTTGGAAGCAGGCCGTAAATGACTTGCCAAAATGGATCCGGGTATGCCACGAGGAACAATGTCGCCTCATGGTGGCCAGAACTCGCTTGTCCACTAAGGCCGTAATTACGCCCATTTTGGACACGCCTCCTGAATCCGAGATCCCCATGCCGCCCCCTTACTCCTCCTCCACAGGAAGAGGAGGTGCTGTTGGTAACGCTACTCCCCTTGCCCCGTTGTCCTCACCTACCCCCTCCTCTAGCTCAGAGCCCAGCCCTCTTGTTTTAAACCCTCCCCTTCCGGTACCTACCTCCGTTAACCCCACCTATCCAGATTTGACGTCATATCTAGTTCCTGGTCAGGCTCCTCCTAGCCCGGCCCGGAATATTTTACTCACTGATCTCCCCCTCAGTAAAGCATCCCCTTCCCCTCGTCTTACTACCCCTCGACCGGAACCCCTAACTGTCGTTTATAAACGAAGCCCCATACTAACCCGACAACTGACCGGTACCCTCCAACCCCGACATTATCAAATGCCTCTCTTACTGACACCAGGCCGGACACACATTAACGGTGACGGCCAGTTACAACACGCTGATCCTGTATTCGTCTATGTTCCCTTCACTACTACTGATCTATTTAACTGGAAGACCCATAACTCCTCATACACCGATAAACCTCAAGCCATGACGGATTTGTTTACCTCCATAGTCCAGACACATAATCCCACTTGGGCTGATTGCCAGCAACTGCTTATGACATTGTTTAACAACGAGGAAAGGACACGGATAAACCAAGCGGCAATTAAAGCACTGGAACAAGTGGCCCGTACACAAAATCAGGCCAACCCAGCAGCATGGGCCGCAGCACATTATCCAAATACTGATCCGGAGTGGAATGTCAATGGCGCAGATATGACCCATTTAAAAGCATACAGGGACGCTATTATTGTTGGCATGAAAGCAGGAGGAAAAAAGGCGATTAATATGTCTAAGACGGCTGAGGTATTGCAGAAATGTGATGAATCGCCCAGTGCCTTTTATGACCGATTATTGGAGGCATACCAGAGGCTCCTGAGAATTCCCGAATGGTTAACTCTGCCTTTGTCAGCCAAGCCTACGGAGATATAAAGCGCAAGCTACAGAAGTTAGAAGGGTTTGTAGGGATGTCCATAACCCAACTAATGGAAATAGCAAATAAGGTCTATATGAATAGGGAGACAGAGACGAAGAAGGAGGAAGAGCGAAAGATTCGTTGGAAAGCAGATATGCTAGCAGTAGCTATCGCAGGCATAGATAGAAGGGAAAAGGAAGTATACAGGGGAACGGATAAAGGTGAGAATAAGTGGAACGGGGAGCCTTTGAGTAGGAACCAATGCACGTACTGTAGGGAAGAAGGGCATTGGAGAAGTGAGTGTCCATGGAGGGAACAGTATGAGAGAGACAGACCTAGGGCAGGATATAGCAGTAATTATAGAGGTAGAGCAAGAGGTAGAGGAGGTCCTGGAGGAAATAGTGGGAATAATAGAGGAAGTGTTAGTGGAGATAGATATTACCCAGCAACGCAGAGACCCCGCGAGAGAGAGGATAGGGACTTTGTGGGTTTGGCTGACACAGTCATGGAGGACTATTGATACCGACCGGGCTCCATCCCCCTTGGCCAAGCGGAGCCTATGGTCGATGTAGCAATAGAGGGAAAAAGGAGTTCTTTCATGATTGACACTGGTGCTGAACATTCAGTGGTGACTGACCTAGTCGCTCCTCCTTCAGGAAGAACTATCACCGTAATAGGAGCAAATGGAAGGAGTGCCGCTAAACCGGTTCTTAAAAGTCGACTCTGTACATTGGGAGGCCACATAGTGAAACACCAGTTCATTTATATGCCTGAATGTCCAGTCCAACTGCTAGGACGTGATTTGTTGTCGAAATTACAAGCACAGATAACATTTCTACCTAACGGAACAACATCTTTGAAGTTCAATGGACCCTCAGGTATAATGACAATATCTGTACCAAAGGAAGAAGAGTGACGACTTTATACAGTGTTGACTAGCCAAAACCCTAAGAGTGATGAATCCTTGTTCAATATACCAGGAGTGTGGGCAGAGAATAACCCACCAGGACTTGCTCGTAATATCCCACCAATTCGTATCGAACTAAAGCTTGGGGTGTATCCAGTGAGCTTAAGACAATATCACATCCCACAAAAGACCAAGAAGAACATACAATCTTATTTGGATAAGTTCATAAGGTATGGTATCCTAAAATTCTGTACTTCCCCCTGGAACACCCCATTGTTGCCTGTTCAAAAGCCCGGTACAGATGAGTATCGCCCTGTGCAGGACTTGAGAGCAGTCAATGATGCGGTAGTAAGTATACATCCAGTTGTGCCCAATCCATATAACCTGCTTGCTTTAATTCCGGGCTAGGCTACCTATTTCACTGTTTTGGATCTCAAAGATGCCTTCTTTTGCCTACGAATTGCTGCGGAAAGCCAGTGTATCTTTGCATTCCAATGGGAAAATGCTGTAACGGGCTCGAAACTCCAGATGACTTGGACAAGATTGCCCCAAGGGTTTAAGAATTCACCTACCCTATTTGGATCAGCTTTAAGTCAAGACTTACTGGATTTCAAGTCCATCCCAGGAGAATGTGTACTATTACAATACGTAGATGATTTGTTGATAGCGGCAGTTACAGGAGAGATATGTCAGCAAGCAACACATGATCTACTGCACATTCTTTGGAAGGCAGGATACAAGGTGTCCAGGAAGAAAGCCCAGTTGTGTCAGCCAACTGTCAAGTATCTGGGATTCCATATCTCTGAAGGTCAAAGGATAATGGGGCCAGAGAGAAAAGAAGCTGTATGCCAAATACCAATACCCAAGAATAAAAGACAAGTGCAGGAATTCTTGGGGGCAGCAGGCTTCTGTAGGATATGGATTCCCAGTTATGCGATATTGGCGAAACCTCTTTATGTGGCTATAAAAGGTACAGAACACGATCCCTTCCTGTGGACCCCCGAACAGCAAAAGGCATTTGAAGATGTGAAGAAGGCATTGATGAGCGCCCCAGCATTAGGTCTACCTGATCATACACGCCCATTCTACTTATATGTACACGAGCAAAGAAGAATGGCTGTGGGAGTATTGACACAGTACTTGGGATCATGTCAACGACCTGTTGCATATATGTCCAAACAACTGGATGCAGTGGCCAGTGGTCTTCCACCTTGTCTAAGAGCCGTAGCTGCCGCCGCCCTGCTGGTAGCCAAAGCTGATAAGCTCACTCTGGGTCAGGAACTCTACGTGCGAGTCCCACACACAGTACAGACGTTGCTAGACTATAAAGGTAATCATTGGTTTAGCAATAGCCGCATGACTAAGTATCAAGCTATGTTATGTGAAAACCCGAGAGTGCATCTAGAGACTGTTAATACCTTGAATCCAGCTACCCTTTTGCCACAACCTACTGAGAGTCAACATGATTGCCTGGAGGTGATGGATGAAGTGTTTTCAAGTAGACCGGACCTTCGTGATTTTCCCATCCAGAACCCTGATGTCCAGTACTATACGGACGGCAGTAGTTATGTGAAAGAAGGGATTCGCTATGCAGGATATGCAGTGACAACCATAGACAAGGTGATAGAAGCTCGGCCATTGTCAAAAGGAACATTGGCACAGAAGGCAGAACTAATCGCACTCACACGAGCGTTACAATTGGCTGAAGGTTTGAGGGTGAACATCTACACGGACTCCAAGTATGCGTTTTAACCACTCATGCCCATGGAGCTTTGTATAAAGAAAGAGGACTACTGAACTCAGAGGGTAAAGAAATCAAGTACGCAGCTGAGATATTACAACTACTGGAAGCCGTGTGGGAACCGAAAGAAGTTGGTATCATACATTGTCGAGCGCATCTGAAAGGTGATGGTGATGTAACAAAAGGAAATCGGATGGCAGATAATGCAGCCAAGCGTGCCGCTGAATCAGGAAAACAGGAGTATGTGGAACGTATAGCTGCTCTCATACCGACCCCTCTGTCTCAATGGACTCCAATTTATACAGCTCAAGAAGGCGAGTGGTTAAAGACTGAAACTGGGAAGTACCTGGAGAACAATTGGTATCAGTTAGAAGATGGAAGAATAGTTATTCTAGCATCGCTAGCTGTAGAAATTGTCCAGAATTATCATAATGGGACACATTTCGGAAGAGATAGCATGGAAGAATCTCTTAGGAAGCATTTCTACATACCAAGATTATCCAACTTGACTCAAGCCATTGTACGAAGATGTGTGATATGTGCCAAGAACAACGCGAGGCAAGGTCCAGTATATGGGAGGACTCACTATGTCCGATCTCCAAATAGACTATACGGTAATGCCTAAATCTGGCGGACATCGCTACCTACTAGTAGTTGTGTGTACCTACTCAGGTTGGGTAGAAGCATGTCCTACTCATACAGAGAAAGCAGGAGAAGTTGTGCGATTCTTGTTGCGAGAAATAATACCCCGATATGGACTACCATGCTCTATAGAATCGGATAATGGTCCAGTAGATAAGGATATGATTGTTACTAAGTTGCCTACCAAACCATATTGTAAGTCTATGGAGTGTAACCCAGTCCATATACTTATTAATAATCCTGAACAGTTTATAGATAGGTTCAGAAACTTATTTGGGTTCCAGATATATGGGACAGGTTTGGATCCTGGGACAATATTATTTATAGGGATAGAGACCGATACTGTGGCAGCCCAGACTCATCAGGTTTTCCATTCTTTCTACGAGGAGATGAGTGTAGAGAATAGGATCCCCCATAATGCTAAGAACTTGTTTATTGATCTAGCCGAGAGTATTGCTGGTAGTCTTAATGTAACCAACTGCTATGTGTGTGGAGGTACTAATATGGGAGACCAATGGCCCTGGGAAGCAAAGGAGGTAATGTATTCCGGTTCTGAGACAATTGAACAGATAACATCTTCTCAAGCTGATTATCAAATGAGTGTTAGAGGTAAATCTGAGTGGCGACTAAAGACCTCCATTATAGGTTATGTTTACATAGCAAGGAAAGGAATAATGTTTAATACATCTGTAGGAGAATTGACTTGTCTAGGGCAAAAAGCTTATGATGATGATACAAAGAATACAACTTGGTGGTGGTCAGCTTCAAATGTATCAGAACCACCTAACCCGTTTGCAAGTTATACCAATTTAACCCCTTAAGGACCAAACTTCTGGAATAAAATGGAATTATGACGTGTCAGACATGTCATGTGTCCTTAAGGGGTTAAAGGATGTGTGGTTTGACCTATCTGCTACATCGAGTTGAAAAGCCCCAGCAAATTTGTACTGGATTTGTGGTAAGAAAGCCTATTCGGAGTTACCACAGGACTGGGAAGGGGCATGTGTGTTAGGTATGCTCAAACCATCCTTCTTCTTGTTGCCTATTGAAACAGGAGAGACTTTGGGAGTTAAGGTATATGATGTGAATCATAGAAAGAAAAGGGGACCCCTAGAGATAGGTACCTGGGAAGATAATGAGTGGCCTCCCCAGCGTATTATAGATTATTATGGGCCAGCTACGTGGGCAGAGGATGGTACTTTTGGATATAGAACCCCAATATATATGCTCAACCGTATTATAAGGTTACAGGCAGTGGTTGAGATAATTACCAATGAAACAAGCGCTCAATCTCCTAGCGAAACATAATACTAGGATGAGGACAGCCGTTTACCAAAATAGATTAGCCTTGGATTACCTATTGGCAGTAGAGGGAGGTGTATGTGGGAAGTTTAACCTAAGCAATTGTTGTCTTCAAATAGATGATGAAGGGCAAGCAATAGCTGAGCTTACTAGCCATATGGTTAAACTAGCGCATGTGCCTACCCAGGTATGGAAAGGGTATAATCCAAGTAGTGGGTTTGGTAACTGGTATGAGCAGTTTGGAGGACTTAAGGCATGGGTAGGTGGAGTCATGCTAATCTTGATGCTGTGCCTTCTTCTACCATGTCTGATTCCTTTGGTAGCTAGGTCTGTGCAGAGAATTATAGAGAATATAGCAGAGAGAAAGGCTGCTGCACAGATAATGGCTATATATAGGTATGAGGCTCTAAATCAGGGAGAACTAGTACAGGAAGAGGAATGTTGAGGGATTCATATCATTAGGGAGTCGCAAAGTCTGGTCTGGTTCATAGCAACCTGAGGTGTAAGCAAACTATGGTTAAGTGATGCATCTGGAATTGTGAAATATCAGAAGCATCAAAGGGGGGAATGTGGTGGAATCTCAGTAAAAATAAATTTACTAGGACAAGATTGCCACGTGGTATGTGCACTTGCATATGTTGATGTATCGGTCGCTTGGTTGCACGTGGCAACGATTCAATCAGTAGTGTAAGGAGCATGTGTAGGAATACAGGATATACGAGTATTTCCCCTCCTCCATTGTGCTGGGCAAGCCATGTGGTCAAACAGGAATTTAGTCTCGATTTGGTTGATTAGATAAGAGTATGTGTAGGTTGAACGGATTATGGGAGGAGCTACATGCCTATATAAGGGACCTACACTGTATGATCAGGGCTCAGACTTTGCTGTTTTTTGGTGACATTAGTCCCTCTGAGTCCCGGTCGGTGAATCGAATAAAGAATCTCTTCCTTCCTGAAGAAACCTGTGTCCATCTCTCTGTGCTCGGCTTCCGTCAGTTTCTCCGGTATCAATTTTACAACTGCTCTGCTCCGCTTCTGCCTGCTTCTGTCTGTCTCTGCTATCAGCTTCCACTCCTCCCCTTCCTCTTCCCACATGTTACAGTCACGTTTGCGTGCGCATGCACGCGTTTGCTTGTTCGCGTGCACGCATTCTCGTGCGCATTCGTACTTTAATGTGTGCGCTCGCACCCGCCCGCCCACTCTCTCAAAATGAGGATTTAGACACCGAAATCCCTACTGCCTACCTGGAATCCTGAAACGCCCACTAGTGCGTTTCACACACACTACACACACTGACCCCATACACACACTGACCCCATACACACACTACACACACTGACCCCATACACACACTGACCCCATACACACACTGACCCCCCACACACACTGACCCCATACATACACACACTGACCCCATACACACACTACACACACTGACCCCATACACACACTGACCCCACACACACACTGACCCCATACACACACTGACCCCACACACACACTGACCCCATACACACACTGACCCCACACACACACTGACCCCACACACACACTGACCCCATACATACACACACTGACCCCATACACACAAACACTGACCCCATACACACAAACACTGACCCCATACACACACTGCCCCCATACACACACTGCCCCCATATACACACTGTCCCCATATACACACTGTCCCCATATAAACACTGTCCCCATACACACACTGCCCCACAAACACTGCCCCATACACACACTTCCCCCTTACACACACTGACCCCATACACACACTGACCCACAAACACTGCCCCATACACACACTGCCCCCTTACACACACTGCCCCCATATACACACTGTCCCCATATACACACTGTCCCCATATAAACACTGTCCCCATACACACACTGCCCCACAAACACTGCCCCATACACACACTTCCCCCTTACACACACTGACCCCATACACACACTGACCCACAAACACTGCCCCATACACACACTTCCCCCTTACACACACTGACCCCATACACACACTGACCCACAAACACTGCCCCACATACAAACACTACACACACTGACCCCATACACACACTGACCCCATACACACACTGACCCCATACACACACTGACCCCCATACACACACTGCCCCACAAACACTGCCCCCCATACACACACTGCCCCACAAACACTGCCCCCATGCACACACTGCCCCACAAACACTGTCCCCATACAACACTGTCCCACAAACACTGTCCCCATACACATACTGCCCCGCACACACTGCACACCTATACACACACAGTGCCCTACACACACTGCTGCCCCCCCATACACACATTGCCCCAAACACACACACAGTGCCCCCCATACACACACTGCCCCACACATACATACAGTGCCCCCCATACACACACTGCCCCACACAGACATACAGTGCCCCCATACACACACTGCCCCCTAACACACACACTGCCACCCTTACGCACTCACACTCACTTCACCGCTCACACACACACTGCACCTTTCACACACACTTCACCCCTAACACACACCACTTCTCCTATGCCCTATATCCCAGCAGACCCCAGGTAAGTTGTCAAACTGTTCTTAAACGGTATGACTACTTACTCTGGGGTGGGGTCCTGGCACTACTGGCACCATAACTACTACACTGAGCTGTAGTGGTTATTGTGCTAGGATTATTTTTTTTAAATAATCTACAAGTGCCCCTCCCGAGATCAGGCTCTGGATCCGCCACTGTAACACACAAGCATTATAGGTGACAAAAAGATACATGTGGCTAGATTGTAGATGTTATTTGACTAAAAGTTACATTATTTGATTATTTTAATAGAAGATATTATTTGACTGTTCACAGTTCTCTCCGGGTTGATATACTAGAGCTAAGTTGTTTGACCAACAAAGGAAGTGTGTAAATATGGAGGGTAACATATATTCTAAGGGGTTAAATTAAACTCTGGCAGATAAATGTGTTTCTCAGCAAGGTGAAAACTGGTGATGGAGTAAGCTAAAGATGATTTTATAGGCTAAACGTGTAAAATATATTTTCAGAAAAAAATACCGTCTTTTTCCATTACAACCTCTATATTAACACAATGCATTTTTTTTCATGTATTGTGTTCCTTGTTTTTATATTGAAGGATAGAAAGATTATATATTCAACTAATAGACTGGTAAGACCTCTGTTATTCCATATGGCCAGACTAATCATAGCATTCTTATAAAAACAAAGGTTCTTCAAACATTCTTTAGAGTGGTTTCTTATGATTGTAAAAGCAGCAATTATCTATAATAAGCAGTAAAAATATTAACATATTAACATGAATTTAAAATTAAAGCTACATAATCAACAAAACCACATATTTAACTACTTCATTTCCAGAATTGTGTATAAACATCTTCCTGTTTTAGCTTCGAAAACAAAGCAAAACAAAATGTAGTTCATAAAGCCATACTTACCTTACTTTATACTCCAATAATGAATCTCTGGGATGAAAATGATAATATCTTCTGTCTCTTACAACAACAGATTAAATGTTCCTAAAACCATTCCTGAATAATTATAGCTGTGTGGCAGGGTGCATTATCCTGCTGAAAGATGCCACTGCCATCAGGGAACCCCATTATCACGAAGTGGTGTTTGCCCAAACAAACAAACAAACAAACAAACAAGGCTTTGTGACAGGGAGGGTAGATTGCTCCGTATTTAATGCTTCATTAACAATTCTCCTTATAAGCTAGTTAGTATATACACTGATAAGCCACAGCATTAAAACCAGCTGCCTAATATCGTGTAGCGAGGCAGAGGCCTGGACTCTACAAGACTAAATATGTTCTGTGGTATGTGGCACCAAGAAATTAGCAGCAGATCCTTTATGTCCTACAAGTTGCAAGTTGGGGTCTGCATGGATCGGATTTGTTGTACCAGTACATCCCACAGATGCTCGATTGAGATTTGGGGAGTATGGATGCCAAGGCAACACCTTGAACTTTTTGTCATGTTTCTCAAACCATTTGTCAGGATCCTATCCTGACAACCAAGATATTATTGTCTTTTATTTCTGCAATACCTGTTTCTCACCTCTAGTGGCCTCACTAGCCACTAGTCACCTCAGTCACTCTCACCTGCATAGCATGATAATCCAAGTCTGCTACAAAAGGCCACACCCCACAAAACCAAGTGCCTTTATATTATTATTATTATTATTGCCATTTATACAGCGCCAACAGATTCCGTAGCGCTTTACAATATTTTGAGAAGGGGGATGTAACTCTAAATAGGACAATTACAAGAAAACTTACAGGAACAATAGGTTGAAGAGGACCCTGCTCAAATGAGCTTACAGACTATAGGAGGTGGGGTATAAAACACATTAGGACAGGAATATCAATCAAATAAGGTGGGAGTGAAGCAGAGCTGGAGGAGAGAGTAAAGTGCTGCCCTATAGGAGAGAGCAAGAGACAGGTATTTAAGGTAGGGATTACTCTGGGAGGCCATAAGCTTTCCTGACGAGATGGGTTTTAAGGCCCTTCTTAAATTATTGAAGACTAGGGGAGAGTCTGATGGCAGTAGGCATGCTATTCCATAGGAAAGGGAGAGGTCCTGCAAGCGCGAGTTGGCCGTACGGGTGCGAGCAGCGGTCAGGAGGTGGACACAGGCAAAGCGGTGGGTACGAGGAGGGGCATACCTATGGATCAGTGAAGAGATATAAGAGGGGCTAGAATTGTTCAGTGCTTTAAATGTATGGGTTAGCACTTTGAATTGACTCCTATAGGATACAGGGAGACAATGTAAGGACTGGCAGAGGGGTGAGGTGTGAGAGGACCGACTAGAGAGGAAAATCAGTCTAGCTGCAGCATTCAATACAGACTGTAGCGGGGCAATATGGCTTTTGGGGAGGCCAATCAGGAGAGGGTTACAGTAATCCATGCGGGAAATTACTAGAGCATGGACAAGCTTCTTGGTAGCATCTTGTGTAAGAAAGGGGCGGATGCGGGCTATGTTTTTGAGTTGGAACCTACAGGACTTGGCAACAAACTGGATGTGAGACTCAAAGGTGAGACCAGAGTCAAGTATGATGCCAAGACAGCGCGCTTGCAGGGATGGACTTATGTGGATATGACTGACTGGCTTGAAGGGAGAGCAAGATAGGATGATCAGTATTAGGAGGAGGAAAGACAAGGAGTTCAGTTTTAGAGAGGTTAAGTTTCAGAAAGCGTGAGGACATCCAGTCAGAGATGGAAGAAAGGCAAGCAGTGACACGTTGCAGGACGGCAGGGGAGAGGTCTGGGGAGGAGAGGTATATCTGAGTGTCATCAGCGTACAGGTGATAGTGGAATCCAAAAGAGAGGCAGTATAAAGAGAAAATAGAAGGGGGCCAAGGACAGAGCCTTGGGGAACTCCAACCGAGACAGAACGAGGGCAGGAGGTATCCTTGGAAAAGGAGACACTGAATGAGCGTTGGGAGAGATAGGAGGAAAACCAAGAGAGGACAGAGTCACAGAGACCGAGTGATTGAAGAGTTTGAAGGAGGAGAGCATGATCAACGGTGTCAAAGGCAGCAGAGAGGTCAAGGAGAATTAATTTGGAGTAGTGACCTTTGGATTTAGCGGAGATTAGGTCATTAGTCACTTTGATAAGAGCAGTCTCAGTAGAGTGGAGAGGGCGGAAGCCAGACTGAAGAGGGTCAAGGAGAGAGTTGGAATTAAGGAAGTGAGACACACAGGTAAAGACAAGTCTTTCCAAAAGCTTTGATGAGAAAGGGAGTAGGGATATAGGACGATAGTTAGAGGGGAAGGATGGGTCAAGAGATGTTTTTTTCAGGATAGGTACTACAGTGATATGTTTAAGGTCAGCAGGAACAGTGCCAGAAGAGAGAGAGCAGTTAAAGATGTGTGTTAGGGTAGGCACAAGACAAGAGGAGAGAGATCTGATGAGTAGTGATGTTGCGAACATAAAATTTTCCGTTCGCAAACTGCGAACTTCCGCAAATGTTCGTGAACGGGCGAACCGGGCGAACCGCCATAAACTTCAATAGGCAGGCGAATTTTAAAACCCACAGGGACTCTTTATGGCCACAATAGTGATTCAAAAGTTGTTTCAAGTGGACTAACACCTGGACTGTGGCATGCCGGAGGGGGATCCATGGCAAAACTCCCATGGAAAATTACATAGTTGATGCAGAGTCTAGTTTTAATCCATAAAGGGCATAAATCACCTAACATTCCTAAATTGTTTGGAATAACGTGCTTTAAAACATCAGGTAGTGTAAGGGTTACGCCCGCTTCACAGTGACAGACCAAACTCCCCGTTTAATGCACTGCAAACAACCGCAAACTTCCCATTTGCACAAGGTTGGATACCAAGCTAGCCATGTCCCGTTCCTTGTCCTCACTGATGTCATTGAAGGTCTCTTTCTCCACCCAGCCACGTACAACACCAAGGATCCCCGAAAGGTGACAACAAGCCCCCTGTATTTTTTTTTTTTAAATGTACACTACTGTTACACCAGATATGAGTTGCACTGGTGTGACACTGTGCCCTGGCAGGCCCTGAAACGCACACGTGTGAAGGAAACTGACTGCTATTATTTCACAGTCAAATTTCTATTTTTTTTTTTTTATGTACACTACTGTTACATCAGATATGAGTTGCACTGGTGTGACACTGTGCCCTGGCAGGCCCTGAAACGCACACATGTGAAGGAAACTGACTGCTATTATATTACAGTCAAAAAAGTTTTTTGTTTTTTTTTTAAATGCAAGCTATTGTGACACCAGATATGAGTGGTGGCACTGGGCAAGTGGGCACAGTATACGCTGTGAGCCTGACACACACGCTGGCAGGCAGGCAACTGCAATAAGATTACACAGGGAAAAAAAAAAGCAGACTGATGTTCTAGCCCTAAAAAGGGCTTTTTGGGGTGCTGTCCTTACAGCAGAGATCAGATGAGTCCTTCAGGAGTGTAGTGGACACTGAATACACTAGCCTAGCTATCGATTTCCCTATTAAATCAGCAGCAGCTACACTGTCCCTCCTCTCACTAAGAATGCAGCTTCCGGGGGGCGGGGCCTAGCTGTCATGGAGGAAAGACGCACTTCGTGTGAGCTCCCTCAATATCTCACTTTAAGCAGCTATCAACAAGCGAATTTCACCCCAGAAGGGGATGACCCAGCAATGTTGCTCCTACCTGACCGACCCGACATGCTTAATAGCGGTCAGCAACTCGACAGAGTCTTACTTACCTCTGCGTGGCAAGTGTGGCCTGGTGCTCACCGTGCGGGAGAGGCGGCCGATCTCCCGATCCTGGGATGCCCAGGAACAGCTACTTCCCGGCAGGAGCTCCGTTACCGGGAAGATAAATAGGTCATGGATGGAAGTAGATTTAAAGGTGCTGCACACAGAGCGTGCATTCCAGAGGGCATCTTTAAAAGAGGAATTATAGTGAGAATTACATGGAATGGGTATTAGGTTGTTGTGGTTTCTGGTGTTTGTATCAGGTGGCTGAGTAGTGGAGGGACCAGGGTTTGGAGAGACATCACCCGCTGCTAGGAGTAGTAGGATGGAAAGGAAGAGAAGGTGGGAGTAAGATTTAAATGTTGGGGATGAGAGCTTATATTTAGGGGATTTAGGAAGGGTGTGTGGAGAAAGGCTGGATAAATTGTAAAAGTGTGTGTGAGTAAAAGTGAGTAAAGTGTGTGTGATGAATACAGAGATGAGGGAAGCAGAGAGGGAGCAATGAAGATGGTGTTAGCAGGAACAGGTAAGTAAAATGATAGAGAGATTTTAATGATGAGGGAAGTGAGAGAGAAAGTGAAAAATAGAAGTGAGAACATTAGTAGGAGAATAGGTGCTGTGTTTTTAAGAGCTGTGGTTAGGAGGGTTAAGGGTTAAAGAGGTATTGTGTGAGTATAGCTATTTTGGGTGTGGATGGCTTTGTGGACATAATTGGTTTAACAGGAAAGCTAGGTAATTATATTATATTGTGAGAGAAGTTGTGTTCTGAAACCTGACATGTCTTCTGCTCCTGGCTCTTTCTGAAGAAGACCTGCTCCACCTTTGCTTACCTTCAACCATCTCCAAAACGTACCTGCTTTCTTTCTTTACTGGTCTTTGTTTTCATATTGATTTGGTTCCAGCCTAACTGGATATTACAGGCAATCTTATAATTTGCAAGTATTCTCAAACACCCTGAAACTGCAGTTCTGATTACAAACCAAAGAGGTTGATGACCTCAATTGCTGTTTTAACCTGTTTTCCTGTATCCTTTATAATCCTGTTTAGTTTTATCTAATTGTTTCCCTGTCTCTTGTAAACCTGTTTTGGGGCATATTGCCTAAATCTCAATTTGCATACTCCCCTGTAATTCTGTTTCTAGGTTCTGCTTTCTCCCTTTGTCCTTATTATACATTTTCCTTATTTCTCCTGTTATTCTTATTGTTTGTCTAACCATGTCTAATAACTCAAATAAACTACCTGAAGTCAACCCCGGCATAAGTCTCTTGTCTGACCTGATCAGAACCATGACACCATTCTTGAATAATTATAGCAGGGTGCATTATCCTGCTGAAAGAGGTCACTGCCAGCAGGGAACACCATTATCATGAAGTGATGTATGTGGTACATATTAAAGAAACATCCACACGAATGCCAGGTCCCAAGGTTTCCCACCAGAATATTGCTGAGAGCATAACAATGCCTCCACCATCTTCCCATAGTGCATCCTACAGCTATCTCTTCTCCAGGTACACAGCCATCCACATGGTCTAAAAGAAAACATTATTCATCAAACCCGACAACCTCCTTCTATTGCTCCATGGTCCATTTGTGATGCTCACATACCCATTGCAGGCGCTTTCGGTGGTGGACAGGGTTCAACCTGGACACTCTGACCATTATGCGGCTATTTTGCCCCATACGCAGCAAACTGCGATGCATTGTGTGTCCTGACACTTTTCTTGAAAAATAAATCTCTGGCTGCTTGAACACAGATAATTTGCTTAGGGCAATGAAGCTGGTGCTCTGCTGGCATTCCAGTTAAAAAAAAAAAAAAAAACGTAGCTTCTAAAATCACCTATATTTATTCTCGCAATGTGAAAAACTGCTCACCCTAGCCATTTTTTTTAACTCTCTGCTACCTTTAGTAATTAATTTGTTAAATCCCATTAATCCCAATATACTAAGCCTTTTGCCACAGTTTTTAATGCTGGATTTACCTCCCTTTCCTCCAGTGTAACAAATGGCACTAGGCAGGGGTGTCCTTTCTTCCCTGTTATATTTATTTTATCTCTCGAGCCCCTGGCAGAAAGCTAAGAACACATATGGATATTACCGGAATCACCATTGACCCTACTAAGCATTGCCTTTCCCTTTTGGCCAATGCTATTATTTTAACGGTAGCTAATCCTTAGGTGATCCTTTCTAATTAGTTTTTCTCTATTGAATTCCTTTGGAGCAGTATTGTATTATAGGCTTAGTAATTGTAAGACACAAACTCTTTCTATTTGTCTATTTACACAAATGGTACAAGAACTCAAAGCCAGTTTCTCTTTTGAACAGTGGGCTGATTATATTACCTATTTAGGAGTATGAATTACTAAAACTATATTTTAATATAACCATGTCCCAAGGTTTAGCTTTACTTGGAGAGATAAGATGCTATTTTGAGCAGGTCATATTAATTCTCTTAAAATAATGCTCCTTTTAAAATGTTTATACCTTTTTTTCTATTCTGCCTATCCCTCTTTTTTTCTTTTAAATTTATAATCTTTATTTCTTGTAAAAACAAAAGAAAAAGGACAAAGTCAAAAACATAACGAGGCAGTAAAACAAAAATAAATATATTGATATACAACAGCTTAGTCCCCATCAATTGAAGCTAATTCTACAAAAAACAACAGCTCAAAGCTGATTAGTTATGCAAGAAGTAAAAAAACTACAAGACAACACAAAACACTTATAACAAATTTTTATCCTAATGAAATCCTAAACTAATCCTAATAAAATCCTTGCGGAAGAGTCCAGGGCGAAGGGCAGAGGGATTTAAGGTATCGCAATCCTTCAAACAGAAAATAAAAGCAATAATAACGTGGAGGGGTAAGACTACCATCTATAGATTCTCTATTAACCTTAGCCACGTTTCCAGCTTGTCTTGAGGTACCTTTGAAATGTCTTTCTCCATCTTTAATTGGAAGTTTAGCTCTTCTTTGATCTTGGGCCAGCAGGGAACCATGTACGTCTTCAAATTTCTATCCACCATCATTTTAGCATCCTCCAATGTATGCACTACCAAAGCAGTGAAGTGGAAGTCAATCATCTTATTACTTATTATTTATTTTTTTCAGTGCATATTACGTTAACATACGTGCGTATGAGGTACCCCAACGTCAATCCTCATGCAATGTCAAGACACATGTAACAATGGGGTAGTCGAGAATACATGCACAATTTTTATGTTTAAGTAGGTAGGTTGGTAGTACTTGAGTGACTAAGTATGCATAGTAAAGCAAGTTAAAATAGAGTACTAAATGTATTAATAGAATCAGGATTGTAGGAACACGCTTGGAGTACACATCAAGTCTAGGCTTCCATTATAGGTTTGCAAAGAATTAACATCTAGACATGTATATAGGCATATAGGCAGAATGAAGCTTAGTATAAGAAAAAGTAAGCATATATATGCAATGACTAGCAGGCTCAGACATAGTTTAGGTGGTATATATACATATACATGCGGATTAAGATATCCACAGGTTTAACACAACAGCTGGGTAGCTAGAGATTCACATACTCCCTCAGGAAAACACGCGTAAATGTCAGGATAAACAGTGTTACTGCCGGGCGTGGTGGTTAACGAGTGGTTAACGAGGATTATGCCACTGGTAACTAAGCAAATTCTTTGCCCAGCAGATCGCCACTCCGCTAGTTAGAGTGAGGTATAGGCATACAATGGAGAATTAATTGGTTGCATGTGTTACGCAAAGGATACCTACTCCTCAAATGGCTAACTTAGAGAGTACAAGAGACAGTCCGTTGGATCTTGCAAGGGGTCGGTACCACAGTAGTGGGTACAGTAGTGTGCGCCCTAGAAACAGTCCCAGCGCAGCTGATGCCCACGTGTGGAAAGTTCCTGATGGCGGTAGGGGATTTATTGCGTGTTTCACTTTTGCGGTTCGGTCGTGCTATGTTCCTCCGCTCATGGTCGGTATCGTATGGAGCAGGGCTTGGATCACCATATGCGGCTTGGTGGGAGCGAGGTAAGTTCACCCTCCAGCCCCGCGCCGGTTTGAAGGCTGACATCTTGTTCCACGGACCTGGTTTTCTTGAGAGGCCAGGTCCCTCTGCCGGGGGGGGGGGGGGTCTTGCTGGACAGCCGCTGGCTGCGGCGATGGGCCCTCCTCCGTCCTTGTGGGCGATGTCCCAGGGTCGCGCCGAAAGTGGCCTTCGGCCAAGGTAGGCCAATAGTGGAAGGCTTGGGTGTTTTTTGTGCATCTTGGCCCGAGGGGGGCCTGCACGCCTTCCGGACTGGTAAGGTTGCATGGCGTTTCATCAGGGCTTCCCAGAATCGTTGTAAATTCCTGCCTATCCGCCGCATAAGGTGGTCCACTGAGTTGTGGAGCTTTGCAGTGTGCTCTCTTGCGGTCTCTGTAGGCCAGAGTGCCGTCGCCATTGTGGTGAGTGCAGCTAAGCCCCGGTTCTGCTGAGCAGTTAAATGCTGTGGTAGTCGATTAGTGTAGCTCTGTGGGGACCGGGATAATCCCCACCGGTCCAAGGGGGAGGGGGAGTGATTTGCAGGGGTTCCTGCATCAGCTTAAGAGCCCGAGGATCGGCTGCTTCCTCGAGGCTCAGCCGCATGTAGGCCTCAAGCAGTCCAGCGTCCCATACTCCCCAAAAAGGTACCGTCGGGTGCAGCCACTTCTCCTGGTTATTTGCTGTGGGAACTGCGATTTGTGTGTGCGTTGGCAGGTAAGGCACCCTGATTTTTGCCTCCAAACGTGGGAGCTTCTGCTAATCACATCTGGGCTGCTTGGCTGCTAGGCTCCACCCCCCCCCCTTAGTTATTCTTTTTGCCCTTACCATCAGGGGTCAAGTCCTGGGGGGAAAAGTGTGGGAACTCACCCGAGATCCCCCACCAAAGATACACTTGTATGGATAGACGCGCGCACGCACACACACACATACTGATGACATTCATGCGCACACACTCTGACAGGCTCACACACAAATACACACACACTCACAGACAAAGATACATACACTCACAGACAAAGACACATACACACACTCACAGACACACACACACTTCCAGACAAACACTTCCAGACACACACACTCACAGACAAACACACTAAGCCACACACACACAAGCTCACACTCACAGACACACACACTCCCAGAGAAAGATACATACACTCACAGACAAAGACACATACACACACTCACACTTCCAGGCACGAACAAACACACACACTTCTAGACACACACACTCACAGACAAACACACTAACAGCCACACACACACACTCCCAGACACACACTCACAAACAAAGATACATACACTCACAGACAAAGACATATACACACAAACACACTCACAGACACACACACACAAACACACACACTCACAGACAAACAAACACACTAACAGACACACACACACACACATAAACTCACACTCCCAGACACACACACACAAACACTCCCAGACACACACACACACATACACTCCCACACTCACAAACATACATTTTTACAAAATGCTTAAATGTCCACCCAGCCTCCCTACCTGGAGAGCTGGCGTGGACTTGTCCCTGGGGTCCAGTGGGGCTAAAGCCCGGCGGGCGGATGATACACGCGGCGAGGCATCTGCTGGTCTGTCTCCTCTGCTCCCTCACGGGCTGGGACGTCATATTCCGGCTTCCGTGGACAGCGGGGGCTCTCTCCCTGTCACACGCGGCGAGGGAGCTGTGTCCTCTCTGCTCCCTCTCGCCGCGTGGGTTGTCTGCTGATGCAGGGAGCCGGAATATGACGGCATATTCCGGCTCCCTGCATCAGAAAACGGCGCGCGGCGAGAGGGAGCAGAGAGGACACAGCTCCCTCACCGCGTGTGACAGGGAGAGAGCCGCCCGCCAGGGGGGGGGGGGGGGGAATCAGGTGGCCCCCCCATGACAGGGGAACACAGGGAATTTTGGGGGCGGCATTTTTTGCCGCCCCCTGAGTGCCTGCAGGGGGAACGGCGTTCCTCCTGTGAAAAAAGTGCAGGAACGCCGTTCCCACGCGTTCCTGCAGGACTCGAGCCCTGCTTACCATACTCCAAAACAATAGCATAGGTTGGCATTCCCACCAGATATGCACGAGCCCTCCTCTGTGGATTTAAAATTTCCAGCATGTATCTGAAAGATCCAAAGAAAAATAATCTACTTGCAACCAGGTACAATATGTTTAAAAGCTTATAAGGAATTCTTAATAAATAAAGGCAATGTACAATTTTATAATCCAAACCCAATGAGTTTTTTTTAATTTGTCACAGCAAGTTTAAATATTTAAATCGTTTTACCCTTTCTTAATGATTGATTGGATGGGTTTGCCATTGATCGCCATTAATCGATTATAGACAACCTGTGACCAGATTCTGTCATGTCATTTATTTGTTCACACAATCTTTCTCTAACTAAATTAACATGTAGATAGTCCTTTATTCTTATATATTTGAAAATGTCTCTGCTATCTAGTCTATATCCTGTACTAGAGAGGAGAAGTCCTTGACATAATTGTTGTTTAACAAATTGTCAATTTTCACAAGACCAACTTTGATCCAATTCTGTAAATTTAAATCAAGTATAAGTTAAAGGGAGATTTTGTCCTGAAGTGACATATTTTTTTGCATTTCTCCCAACAGGATAAGATATTATTTAGAACTAAACTATTGGCTTTCATCTTTATCGAAAGTCCTTTTTTGCCCTTAGTTAATCAAAATAATGGAATAATATTGGAATGTGCTACAAAAAAGCTTGTACTTCTTTCAATCTATTGCAATACTCTGGAATCCTTATCAGCATAGGGTACCATATTGTCAAGCATTTTATAGCATGGCAGTGTTAGCACAAGAGATAACACTCTATGCAACTGTCAGCTTCTGGAGATAAGTTGGCATGGAGCATACAGAATTTTGTAATACCACCTGGGCTGCCTGTGAGGAACAGACTCTGTTGAGTTTTGAACCCTGATTTCTATGTTGCTGGTCAGCTTCCTTGCCAGTTCACCAGCCTGTCGTTTGCAGATGCATCTGAGCTCCCATAACCGTGACTCTACAAGCCATGATATTACTGCCAACTCTCTTAAGGTCTGTCTTGTCATGTGTCTGGCTCTTGGCCTATATAAGCCACTTCCACTCTCTATATCTATGCCAGATTATTGTGGTTCCTGTGACACTCTAATCAAGCTTGCTCCTGTTTGTTCAACCTGTTTTTTGTTTGTTTGTTTTTGGACCATCTGATTATGCCTCCTACCCAGCGACTTAGGCTTGCCTTACTATGTTGCCATTTTTCTGTCTCAGTCTCTCACCTCTGCTTAAGACCAGACGGCCACTCAATGCTCAGGGGCTCAACGAGTGGATTCTTCTGGCAGAAAACCTTGCTGATCTGGCAGCTGGACTCCAAACCCTGTATAACATCGGTACCATTACACTACTGTTTAATTTTACGCAATTAATAAACTATGTTACTTCAGGAGATTATTCTTTGAATAAGCTATGCAATTTTAATTTACAATATCATAATTTTTTTTTATTATTGTTTAATGCTTATCGAAGCAATGTATTTCCATTTTACTTGTGCTCCATGGTGTTTTACTATACTTTGTTGTACTTCATTGTACTATGTTACTGATTGCAAGGTATCCTCATGAGGCCTATTTTTGTCTTTATATGTAAAACTCTCAAGAGAAGCTATTCAACTATGTATAGAAAAGGCACCTTTTGAGTACACTAAACTGTACTCTGAATGGTAAACTGTATTCTTGCTGCTCTTTAACAGCTGTATCATATCTATAAACATATAAAATTTAGATCATATGGATCATATGTATTAGCGGGGCCTAATCACTCTTAAGCCACTACTTTGACATACAGTAGTTATGGTGTTTAGACAGCCTCATCAAAATAAATAAACTGCATTCTAAAAGATGTATGATATTAGACTGCATCAACTGATGATAACATAGAATAAAATATGTGTAAATTCCTCAAAACAGATATATACCTAACTCTTTTTGGGCATTGCTTAGCGTGTGTCATTGCTTCCTGTAATAACACAGACAATCATTAAATCAAACATAGGAAAATTGCCAATTCCCTAGAAATCCTTGTCCTTAAAAAACTCTGCATTTGATCTGAAAGCAATCACATTGCATTTCCTGCCAAGATCCAAACATGAGCCATATGGATGTAAGAAGAAACTTACCATCACAAAGAGTTATCCTTCTTAACGGGCCAGACCTGTGGAGGTGGGATGCCAGGAATATCTGTTTCTGAATGACATGTTTAAATATATATTTCTAAATGACATCATCGATAGGAGTACATGAAACATCAACCTGGGATTTATGAAACCCATTACTTCTATGAGTAAGAAGAGAAATATGCCATTTGTGAAAGCAATGGGTCTATTGTTTTATGTAACTAGATTTTGTTTGTAGGCTGAACTTTGATAGATTTAGGTATTTGTGGTCAGTAACAAAAAAAGTCACATTTGTTAAAGATGGTCATTTATAGGGACAACAGCTTCTTTTTATGGGAACTATTCCCGCAGCAAGATTAGCAATCAAACTATTAGGAGAATAGTTTACTCCAAAGACAACATTCCAGGAATGAAATGTTCAAGTATAGTAGAGCACATGCTAATATGTATTTTCCACTATGCTTTTCTAGATAAATAGCAGCTTTAATACACCTAAAATTGCTCTATTCCCCCATCTTATTTTTTATATGTAACTCTCTTACACAAAAATGTGGGTGTTACTTTCATCTCTCAGGTACTGACTATGTGACTTGGAATCCTACACATCATCTAAATCAGAACCTGCAGTGAAACAACAGTGAGGGGTCATAATAATTTTGTTATAGGTGTTGGACAGGTGCTTAATGAGAAAAAGGTGAAGAGGCAAGGGGATACATACAGAGAATAAAGGAGGAGGGGGAGTAAAAATGTGGGGAATTTAGAGAAAAAGTTTTTTTATGGATAGATAAAGATAAAAATAAAATAACTGCACTCAGGGCCGCCATCAGAAATTTTGGGACCCCTAACACAGCTCAGGGTCTGGGCCCCCGGGGGCCTGCCTCCAAGCCCACTCCCAGGGCCTGCCTCTTAATCCTGCCCACAGGAATACACACACAGACACAAACACACGCACTGATACAAATGGACATAGATACACACACACACATACATACTAAGAGACACACATACTGACACACACACACATACATACTAACAGACACACATACTGATACAGACATACACACATATAATGAAACAGACATACACATACATACAGACGCACACACACACACCTACACATATAAAGACATACAGACACACATACATACATTCATATACATACACACACATACAGATACATACATACTGACATACAGATACATACATACTGACATACAGACATACATACTGACATATTGACATACATACTGACATATTGACATACATACAGACCTACATATAGACATACATACAGACAGACATACACACATACATATATACATACAGACATACATACATACCGGCCATCACTTCCTCCCAGCACTATTTGAGGCTGCAATTTTTTTAAAGGTCAGGGATGTGGTCGTGTAATGGCCAACCGGCCCCCTGATGATATAAGGCCCATCAGCGTGTGGGCCTCGGTGCAGCTGCACCAGCGGCCGTTCCGCTGCTATATGTTAGGGCCCGGGTGGCCGGGCCCCCCAGGGCTACAGGGCCCACGACAACCGTCGTGGTTGTCACCCCCTGATTGCGGCCCTGACTGCACTGAAAAAAATTAGAAAAAGAACTGAAATCTAAAATTACATTTTCCCACCACTTCATGTTTTTTTTTTTTTTAAACATTGTTTTCTGCCATTTTTAATTATACATAACAAGCTGGATTGGAAGATCCTTCCTAAATGATGCCCTTGGAGACAGAAGGATGCCTCAGCTTGCCCCAGGACCAGCAAGGAAACCAAAATTGTTTTAGTAGAACATCTAAAGAAAGCCATATATTGTAGTGTTAAAAAACAAGTATGCATGACATTATATGCCATTGTTTAGGGCAGACAGGACCCTGATGAATGTTCCACAGGATGAGGCTCGCCTAGAACCATGCAGTGCCCTCAATAAACTTCACCATTGACACTCAGGATGCATTGGATTATCTCCTGGCATACCCTTCTGGGATCTACAGCTGACTCATACCTTGAATGCATGGACATTCTCGAAAGACTCCCAGTCGAGGAAAAAAATACATTAAAAAGCCTTGCAGCTTTTTGATAGCTGGCGTTTCACACACCCACGCTCTAAGGACTTCTCTTTCTTTTCCACCCCACTGGTATGTACACCAGGATTGATATGAATTTCCTTCCCCACTGATTTCTCCACCTAATCCAATCATGTGAATTTGGCCCCATAACGTGGTCCGGCCACGCACCCCTGTCTCATGCCATCCAGTTCCCGTCTTGGTCACTCAGACCTCCACAGCGGAAATTGTAAAACATATTACTTAATGACCCAGCTCTAGTTTCCCAAACAGTGGAGACCACGACAAATGACTTTAAGGACAACCCAGTGCTCAACCTGTCCCCGACTATTGTCTGGGAAGCACACAAACAGGTGCTTAGAGGCCAACTTACAGCTTTGGCATCTAGACATAAGCGACCAAAAGACAAGCAACAAACTTCGTTACTCAGGGAGATCAGAGACTTGGAACAGGTCCGAAAACAGAATCAGACACTGGACATTTACAAACAATGAACTGAAATAAAAGATCAACCCTTCAACAAATTCTCCTTGCCCACACCAAACGCAAGATGCTCCGAATGAAACACAGATATTACTCCCAAGGTGGCAAATGCCTTTTGACAAAGATGTTGCAGACCACTAGACAATCCACCTTCATTTAAAAAATTAGACTACCCAATGGGGACATCTCTCATAAGCCTCCTGGCATAATAGAAGCTTTCCACGACTTCTACTCGAAACTCTATAACTTAAGGCAGAAACCTCTTGACAAACTAGACACTGAACAATTCCTCTCCACTAGAATCACCCAAACTATCCCTAATGCTGACCTGCAAGCCTTAGAATCTCCAATCACCCCAGATGTCACTCAGTCGCCTTCAGGCAAAGGTCCAGGACCAGATGGCTTCACAGCTAGATACTAAAAATAATTTGTGGCAAAGTTATCAGCAACATTTGTCGTAGCCTTTAATGCTGGCCTGCACTCTATCCCACTTCCAGACTCCTGCCTGGAAGCCCACATTACCTTAATACCCAAACCAGGGGATTGCGGTAGTTACCTGCCAATTTCCCTGATCAATATTGATCTAAAAATATTCACAAAAATACTACCCAACAGACTGAAACCTTTGCTAAAGGGACTAGTCCACCCTGATCAAGCAGGCATTGTTCCCGAGAGGGAAGCAAAACATAACACAACTAAGCTACTAAGCATACTCAATCTCTCCAAACTTCACCATAAGCAATGCTTTTTTCTATCTATTGACACCAAAAAGGCATTTGATAGGGTAAATTGATCCCTGCTACTGGGAATATTGAGGGTGATTGGATGCGGACCTAACTAGCTTAAATAGATGGAATACATTTATTCATCACTGAGTGCCAGAATTCGGATACATGGACAGCTCTCCGCCCTAGTGCACATCGGGAACGGCATGAGACAGGAGAAACCACTCTCTCCTCTTCTTTTTATTGTCACAATGGAACCGTTTCTACAGGGCATCCAAAACAACATTGCCATACATGGCATTGAAGCCAACCACCAGCAATTCAACTTGGCGGCTTTCGCGGATTACCTTTTATTTACATTTACAGATCCAACAAATTCTATTCCCCCACTCCTTGAATAGATTTCTGTGTACAGTAGAGTCTCTAACTTCCAAGTTAACTTCACTAAAAGTGAAAAAATTCCTCTGTGACTAGACCAACAAGCAGAACTCACCTTAAAAAGACAATTCCAGTTCCAATAGGCAAAAGCAGTAGTGAAATACCTGGGAGTACTGTTGTCAAAGGATATTACCAAACTTTATGACCTAAACTTATTTTTTTTTAAATCCAGTCCATCACATCACTAGTAACACAAAGGAACAAGCCATTATTTTGCTGTCTCTGCCACATACAAATATTGAAAATTAACATTCTCCCTAAAATTCTATATCTCCTACAAACATCTTTCTTTCATAAATCATTAATTTAGCACATTCATCTGGTACCATAAACACCCTAGACTCTCACAGTTTTAATGTAATATATAACCCAGCGTGGACTAGGCTTACCGAACATAGATCGGTAATACTTATGAGAGCGGTAATACTTATGAGGATCCACAAATGGGCCAAAACAAATCACCTGGTACAACTGTGGTTCTGGGCCCCTCTCTGTACAGTACCCTGGCAGGAGAGGACTCAAACCATATTGCAACCAGCATAAGTATCCCACCCCATTACAACCCCGACGCTGAAAACATGGCAATCAATAAGACCCCTTTCAAGCCTTTCGACCCATCCGTCCCCTCTGTATCCAATTACAACCCGCATTCCACTTGGGAACAGACTTGCACACTTTCGCAACATTCCACAATTCTACATACCTTAAACTTGAAACGTTCCCTGACAAGCAAGGCACTAAGCCTTTGATGTAAAAGTTTAGCTACTCACAGCTCAAACACTTTCTGACCACCAACAATTAGTTGTTGCAAGGTATTAGAGACTATACCATGTTTGAAACCATATGTACCAACCAAACCACTAAAACACATCTCTAAATTCTACCAAATACTTCAGAAAGATACCACTCCACCATGCCCCTGATTTATGGACCAATGAACTCTTTACTGAACTCTCCATTATATGTTTTTACTACATATATAACGTGCTCAGAGGACCTGCAGGTTTCCCAAAGTACCGAAATGCATCATATAATAGGGAGACCACATGTCCTAACATGACCTAACATAGCAACTGACTCATTTAACACTCTGCCTGTTAGATCAGCTACAAATGTTCGCAAGGATATTTATCCCTCTCGTGGGAACGTTAAATCCGTATCAGAGTGATCTTAATTATAGATGGAATAACGGTTACCGGGAATGATCTTTGCCACTATAATCAGAAGCACTTTAGCATATTCTAAACCAGGGATAGACAACCTTCCGCACTCCGGATGTTGTGGACTACATCCCCCATAATGCTCTCACACACATAATGCTGGCAAAGCATCATGGGAGGTGTAGTCCAAAACATCTGCAGTGCCAAAGGTTGCCTATGCCTGTTCTAAACTATACTCTTAGGCCAACACCTAGCCTGCCTGGCATGTTACATTGTCAGTCCACCCACAACTGGTGGGTCTGCCCCTCCCGTGTTCCCTATCTTCCCTATCTTATACTATCTCAATATACACTGTGTAACACCGAACCTTGTGTTATTATGTAAAATTTTCTCTTGTTTTTATTGTATACTATGTCATTGTCGACCAGTTGGGCTCTCATTCTGTACTTGAAACATCAAAATAAGGAAATAAAATGAACACAAAAAAAAAAGGAAACCAGGAAGGATACATTGAGATTTCTCTTGTTTTCGAGTACCGTGTTTCCCCGAAAATAGGACCTACCCCGAAAATAAGCCCTAGCCGAATTTTCGGGGTGGGCTGCAATATAAGCCCTACCCCGAAAATAAGACCTAGGCAGGGCCGGCCCTTTAAATGCCTCAGCCGCCTGAGCGCTCTATAGAGAGCGCTCAGACGGCTGCCGCACTGCCTCACCTCCCCTTCCCTGCAGCGTCGCCGAGCTCCTCTCCGGTCCGCGACCTGCCCGGACTGACAGGAAGTGCACACTGAGTGTGCACTTCCAGGTCAGTCCGGCCGGATCACAGACCGGAGAGGAGCTCGGCGACGCTACGGGGAGGTGAGGAGAAGATGGAGGAGGGGGGGGGGGAGGGGGGAGTATTACAGGGAGGGAGGGGGGAGTATTACAGGGAGGGAGGGAGGGGGGAGAGCATTACAGGGAGGGAGGGAGGGGGGATAATATTACAGGGAGGGGGGAGAATATTACAGGGAGGGAGGGGTTGTGTATTACAAGGAGGGGGGAGTATTACAGGGGGGGAGTATTACAGGGAGGGAGGGGGGAGTATTACAAGGGGGGAGAGTATTACAGGGAGGGAGGGGGGATAATATTACAGGGAGGGGGGAGAATATTACAGGGAGGGAGGGGTTGTGTATTACAAGGAGGGGGGAGTATTACAGGGAGGGGGGGAGTATTACAGGGAGGGAGGGGGAGAGCATTACAGGGAGGGAGGGAGGGGGGAGAGCATTACAGGGAGGGAGGGAGGGGGGAGAGCATTACAGGGAGGGAGGGGGGAGAATATTACAGGGAGGGAGGGGGGAGAATATTACAGGGAGGGAGGGGGGAGTATTACAGGGAGGGGGTGGGGAGTATTACAGGGAGGGAGGGGGGGATAGCATTACAGGGAGGGAGGGAGGGGGGAGAGCATTACAGGGAGGGAGGGGGATAATATTACAGGGAGGGAGGGGGGAGAATATTACAGGGAGGGAGGGGGGAGTATTACAGGGAGGGGGGTGGGGAGTATTACAGGGAGGGGGGTGGGGAGTATTACAGGGAGGGGGTGGGGAGTATTACAGGGAGGGAGGGGGGAGTATTACAAGGAGGGAGGGGGGAGTATTACAAGGAGGGAGGGGGGAGTATTACAGGGAGGGAGGGGGGAGTATTACAAGGAGGGGGCGTATTACAGGGAGGGAGGGGAGAATATTACAGGGAGGGAGGGGGGAGAATATTACAGGGAGGGAGGGGGGAGTATTACAGGGAGGGAGGGGGGAGTATTACAGGGAGGGAGGGGGGAGTATTACAGGGAGGGAGGGGGGAGTATTACAAGGAGGGAGGGGGGAGTATTACAGGGAGGGAGGGGGGAGTATTACAAGGAGGGGGCGTATTACAGGGAGGGAGGGAGGGGAGAATATTACAGGGAGGGGGAGGTGAGGGTCTCTGGGGGGGTTACACAGCGCGGACACCGGTTAACAGACTGGCTCTAAGCCCTACCCTGAAAATAAGCCCTAGTGTGTTTTTTGTGATTAAAATTAATATAAGACCCGGTCTTATTTTCGGAGAAACACGGTATGTCCTGGGTCCACAAAACATTGCATTGTTACAATAGGGTACAATAAAATACAAAAACAATATTAATACACAATATATGCAAAATTTAACGTAGAACAGGTAGGAGATACATAATCAACCATAACACATGCATTCTGTTTTGAGGTATGTAGAGAGGTATTTCTTAAAGGACTTTAGGCTTGGAGAAGATTTTAAAGTGTGCAGGAGGTCGTTCCATAATTATGGCGCTCTGTAGGAGAAGGAGGATCGGGTCGCTTTCTTTTTGTATTGAGGTAGAGTAAATAAAGTGCTGATACTGATTGGAGGTTATAGGAGGTGAGAACAGCCGGGGAGAGATGAACACAAGGCTGGAAAGATAAAGGGTATGTCTGGATTCCAGCGACAGCCAGTTTAGTTCTTTTAGCATGTCACAATGGTTGGTCCTGTTGCAGATGGCAGTGGAACAGCGGATTGAGCTCTGGGTGCTTTACTGGACTGGGTAAGATTTAAAATCAGATTGTTGCAAATGGCAGTGGAACAGCTGATTGAGCTTGCATCCGCTATTGTGGCAATGCCAGCTATTTGTATACTTTGCACAACAAAAATAAAAATACTGTCTTTAAAAATGTGTGTTATCGTAAATATTTTATTTTAAAAATCCTTTGTAAATACTTAACACTCAAAATTTACAAATTATCAACTCGGAGAGGTTAAATTTCTCTCTTGGAATTACCTTTCTGTCAACACGGGAAAAAGACAGCGGGACTTATCTCTAAGTGGAGAGATATGTATTATTAGAGGAGAAGAACTCTACAATGATTCTTCAGTTTACCAGCAGATATTACAGTGCATGGTTATATGCAGATAGGGAATAAAAGGCTGCTTATCATCCCTTTGATAGATCTTGTGTAGCTTAAAAGGCCATAGATCTGTAATTTAAATCATTGGTTTCTGTTCACAGCACAAGTATATTGTCTGTACTGCAATTTAAACATCCCATCTCTTTAGAAGGTGATGGATAAAAACATTTATGTTTAAGCAATGCAAAGTCAAGAGAAAATCATCAAATGGAAACGTATAAAGTTATACAGCCAACATTTTTTTTTAATACTGAGGCTGAATGTATATTGCATATCCATTAAACTAAAAACTTGCATATTTTAAGCGATTTTTGTAGATTGATTTTAAACTTTGTTGCACGGGGTAGCATAACTACTCTGTTTACTCTGTAGATATAATTAAAATGCATTTATATCAATCAAAGTATTTAACTGATGAGGTAATGTTTTGCTGATACAAGCTGTATAAAAAAGTCTGCAATTTAGGAATGAACTCACTTTGTTTATTTAACTAATAGCTACAGAGTCTCCCTACACACTCATGTACATAGAGAGATAATGTTTAAAGTTCTATTATTGCACAGTCTGTTTAATTTAGAATTTCATATCTCCTGCTCTATTAATAGCCTGCCAGAGCCTGTAGGAGGTCTGTAGTTATAGTTTAATTATAGGCACACTATAGACACGTAGACCACTTCATCAGTGGTCTGGATGCAGTGTCCCTGTGCTCCTTAGTCCTGCAATCTAAAACATTGTAGTTTTAGAGAAAATGCAATGTTTACATCTCAGTACTAAGATGGTCTTTAGTGGCAGTCTACCAGACAGCCACTAGAGGCGCCTCCTGTAGTTTCACCACTACCAACTTTGTTCTCTTTCTCTGCTTTTGCCACCAACCACAAATATAAATATATATACATATATATATTCCAAGGAAAATTGGCCCTCACCTCTTCTGAGTAAATGTAGACTATAAACTTGGTGCTGACCCACATTTAAAATATAATATCCAAGAATGAGGTGCACTCAAGGTTCTTCAAACAAAATGTGTATTTATTAGCAAAGCAAAATTACGACCAACATCCCGATTAACGTTTCGATCCTTTTAAGTCTCTCAAGATTAACAATAAAACTGTAAAATCTATAATATATAGCAAAAAGCATTAAGTAAATTAGCAATCCATGTGTGCAGCCCTCTGCCCGATGTTGCATAATTTTGACTGTCTAAAGTATGATGAAGTTAGATGAGCCTTCTAACAGTCCTACTGAATCTAGTCCTCAAAGGCCTCCAATGATCTCGGATTTGCACATTACCCCTTGTTGTTCCTAATGGTGATATTAATGAAACCTGAACCTAGGGATAACACACGAGAAAGACTTGGGAACTGTTATAGACAACAAACTATGCAACAATGTGCAATGTCAATCAGCAGTGGCTAAGGCTAGTAAGGTATTGTCATGCATGAAAAAGGGCATTAATTCTCATGATGAGAATATAATTTTGCTTCTTTTTAAATCACTGGTAAGACCACATCTTGAATATGCTTTGCAATTTTGGGCACCTGTTCTAAAGAAGCATATTATAGCAATAGAAAAAGTGCAGAGGCGAGCTACAAAATTAATAAAAGGAAAGGAACATTTCAGCTTTGAAGAAAGGTTAACAAATGTAAACCTATTTAGTTTAGAAAAATGTGGCCTGAGAGGGGATATACAAATATATCCGAGACCAATACAAACCATTGTGTGGAAATCTATTTACCACCCATACTTGACATAGGACATGAGGTCATGTGTTTACACGGGAAGAAAGAACATTTCGTCTAAGGCAAGGAAAACTTTTTTTTACCGTACAATTCGATGTGTAATTCTGTGCCTGAAGAAGTGGTTTTATCAGTGTCTGCACAGATGTTCAAACAGCAACTAGATGCATACTTGCAAAAACAGAATATTCAATTCTATAATTTTTCAACTGTAGGGTAATAGCTTATTGACCCAGGGATAAATCTGACTGCCATTCTGGGGTCAAGAAGGAATTATTAACTATTTAACTATGTAACTATGAACTACTGATGACTATACTTTGAAGGGATAGGGAGGTTAAAAAGTAAAAGTAGATGTTAAAAAGTAGGGCATACAGCTTCCATGAGCTTTGCTAGCCCTTCTGTCTGGCAATGCATCCCGGGGGTCCACCTTATGTGTACTCCTCTTTTAGAAGGCAATTCGTTATAATAGCAACAAACTGTAGTACCACACTCATGTACTTATGAAACTAATTTATTTTCCATGTATGCATTATCTGAAACTCAGAAATACAGTCTCAAATAAATCACACACATTGCAACACCCTCACCCATGTCCATCTGTTTATCATTTTCTTTCCATTGAAAGGAAGCAAATTAGTTTACATGGTTTATTATTGGAAATGTATGCTAAATACCATCCACTGAACAAGTGTATTGTGCAATGTGTATTCATTAAAAGAACAGTGTCTTATAAACAGAATTTATACAGAAAATGTAAGGCAAAGGTAAATCTATATACCGTATATATATATATGTTTTTAGTACAATACCGAGATTGAAATCAGTTTTCTACATTTATAATGTCACATAAAGGTGTTAAGCTATGCAGACTGACATCATTGTTTCTTTTTAATAAAATACCATATGAACCATACAAACCCATGAAAAAAATAATTAAAATGCCTTTAAACTAGCAAAGCCTTTGTGAGTGTATGGCATCTGGATTACTAACTTTTATAATTGTGCCTATATTCACCCATTCTTGGAATCTGTTCTGAGTAAGCCAATGACTCAGTCAGGGTAAAGTCAAGGTTCCATTTCTTTTTTAGTATTTAAGTAATTTAATTTTGGAAATTGGCAACTGAATACAATTTCCATTATTATTTTACGTCAATTTGTTAAAGCATTCCATACTATATCTGTGGTGATGGGTATACTAACAAATATCATTATTGGATCTTTTCTTGGGGGGTAAGGCAACATGCATGGTCCAGTTAGCAGCAAGTTACGATACAGAACAGTGCCAGACAATCGTTTTAAGACCAAGTTGTTATTTTTCATTCGTAAGATGAGTATGACATTTAGTCTGTGTTGCATCTGAAACTTACATTTTATTTGTAAAAAATTCTGGACGAGCACTTTACAAGAACTGTAAAAAATCAATTAATTAGCAAATATGTGAAAATTAAAACAATATATATTGTTTTCAGATTTGGCAAGGCCTTTGGCAAAGTTCCAATACACAATATCAGCAATTAAAAAAAAAAGTATAATAATAAATATTTATAAATAAACAATGTGTTAATTTTATTTTCAAATAATAAAATAAAATTGTGCAGCTTGATAAATAGTAATTAATAATATGTACTTACAAAATAGCATATTAAAGGAATAAACGCATTAGCTTGTTTTTCTTTTTAATTGTTGTGTCATAGTACACAGGAAATACATAGTACATATAAATAAACAATCAGCTAACCAACATGTTCAGAATAACACTCAGTGGGCAGAATAAGGGTTAGCTCTATTTATTGGATAGTAATTAATCCTTACTCTATCACAGTCTAAGTACCTGCTTAAAGAGGAGTGTCCATAGGCATACCCAGCACACCCCCTGTAAAAGCACTCCTATTGGCCACAGGTGCCATCTTCAATTGTGATTTTTTTTTTTTTTTTATCATTTAGGGTGTTTTTTGGACTTAGTGAATACTTTACAAATCATATATATGTAGAAGCTAAATTTAATTTTGTATTGCGATCCAATGAAATACAGAATGCTCCATCAGAGCTCCATTCTATCTCGCTGCATCTCTGCAGAGGGACTATAAATGATGACTAGTACTACTCCCTCCTCTCACTTAGTAAATTTCATATGTTAAACCTTGTACACAATTTGCAATAGCCAGTGGAGTAGGAGTCTCAGAAAATACAAAAGAGATTGCTTACAGGTGGTTGGTGTAACTATACGGTTACATTATACCCATGTAAAGACATAATCGTTATATTCTGGTGACCTTTTCAGATTGGTACGTTCCCATAAATAATTTTTTTTTTTTTACCAATTTTCATTTTACCAACTTTATATGACAGATATAATGTTTCTGTTTCTATGCTATTTCAAACCCTATCAAAAATAGTTCAATATATCAATTTCTTTGATACGGGATAATTTATAATCTCTGACACATTTTATTTCACAGTATTTCTCTAAAAGCTGTATGACTAAATGAAAAAAACTAACAAAGTATTAATTTACATAAATTAAATATTTAGGTACCTTTGAACAGTCATTTAAACAGAAAATTACTGTTTTGTCCAATTATTTTCTAGCTAGCCAGCTTAGTTTCCAAATAAATAGCAGGCTATTTTTTTTTTTTTTTTTTTTTTTTTTAAAAAGCAGATGTTTAATTAAAAACTAAAAAATTTAAAATCTAGTTTTAAAAATGTAAATGTTGAAATGTTTGTATTTGTTGATCCTTACCTTGAGAAAATTAACATGTTTATGCCCTTTTCAAAGATGTATGGTACAACTTGTTTAAACAGAAACTCCGGCATCATTCCTCTCCACCATAAACAGCATAACAGTGAAGCTGGCAGGGTCTATTATGTGAACGAAAGCCAAACTCTGTGGTTAGAAGAACTACAGTACACAAATGTGTAGTTCTATACATAAATTTTGCCCGTCTGTTTAACTTGCCTAATCAGCTCCCCACATCAAAACTTAATAGGAGGCTGCTTCTCATTTAGAGCTCCAGTAAAACTGCAATTGTGATAGCTGTAAGAGGCTTTACTTGGAAAAATGCATTAAATAGTTTTATTGGTATTCTTAACTGTACTTGTTTTGTAAAAGGGAGTTAGGGAAGGAGGTCCTCCACAGTAAAAGAAATGGAATCACAAAATGAATGAAACTTGCGTCTTTAAAGGGACAGTCACACCATTTACTAGGTAAAAGTGCACCTACAGTGAGGGGAAAAAATATTTGATCCCCTGTTGATTTTGAACATTTGTCCACTGGCAAAGAAATGATCAGTCTATAATTTTAATGGTAGGTGTATTTTAACAGTGAGAGACAGAAGAACAAAAAAATAAAAATCTAGAAAAAAACATGTAAACAAAGTTATAAATTGATCTGCATGTCAATGAGTGAAATAAGTATTTGATCCCCTATCAATCAACAAGCTTTCTTGCTCCCGGGTGCCTTTTACATAGGTAGTGAGCTGAGATTAGGAGCTCAGCTCGATACCTGTATAAAAGACACCTGTCCACAGAAGCAAACAATCAGATTCCAAATACCGCATATGACAATTTTATACTGTGCCATTAATTACACTTCTGGGATGCGGATTGATGACGTATCGGACCAAACCGGAAGTGATGTCACATCAGAAACTCAACTGTTATGAATTTCGGTGATACAAGGGGTATTTAATCATGGACAGAGAAGAGACAAGTCAGCATTGAGAAGGTGACAACAGTTGGAGGGATTATTCGCAAATTGAAGAAACAAAAAATAACTGTCAGTCTCCCTCGGTCTGGAGCTCCATGCAAGATCTCATCTCGTGGAGTTTCAATGATCATGAGAACAATGAGAAATCAGCCCAGAACTACACAGGAGTTTCATGTTAATGATCTCAAGGCAGCTGGGACCATAGTCACCAAGAAAACAATTGGTAACACACTATGCACTACACTACGTGAAGGACTGAAATTGTGCAGTGCCTGCAAGATCCCCCTGTTTATGAAAGCACATGTACAGGTCCGTCTGAAGTTTGCCAATGAACATCAGAATGATTCAGAGGAGAACTGGGTGAAAGTGTTGTGGTCAGATGAGACCAAAATCGAGCTCTTTGGCATCAACTCAACTCGCCGTGTTTGGAGGAGGAGGAATGCTGCCTATAACCCCAGGAACACCATACCCACCATCAAACCTGGAGGTGAAAACATTATGCTTTGGGGGTATTTTTCTGCTGAGAGGACAGGACAACTGCACTGTAACCAAGGGACGATGGACGCAGCGATGTACCGTCAAATCTTGGGTGAGAACCTCCTTCCCTCAGCCAGGGTATTGAAAATGGGTCGGTGATGAGTATTCCAGCATGACAATGACCCAAACCACACGGCAAGGCAACAAAGGAGTGGCTCAAGAAGAAGCAGATTAAGGTCCTGGAGTGGCCTAGTCAGTCTCCAGACCTTAATCCCATAGAAAATCTGTGGAGGGAACTGAAGTTCAAGTTGCCAAACGTCAGCCTCAAAACCTTAATGACTTGGAGAAGATCTGCAAAGAGGAGTGGGACAAAATCCCCCCTGAGATGTGTGCAAACCTGGTTGCCAACTACAAGAAATGTCTGACCTCTGTGATTGCCAACAAAGGTTTTGCCACCAAGTACTAAGTCGAAAGGGGTCAAATACTTATTTCACTCATTGACATGCACATCAATTTATAACTTTTATGACATGCGTTTTTCTGGATTTTTTTTTTTTTTGTTATTCTGTCTCTCACTGTTAAAATACACCTACCATTAAAATTATAGACTGATCATTTCTTTATCAGTGGACAAACGTTCAAAATCAGCAGGATCAAATATTTTTCTCCCTCACTGCAGATATTACTGAAAGAAGCTTTAGGAAGTAATTTATATACATTTCAACTCACTATGATGCTATGAGAGTAATACCTCACTAAAGATCATATTGATAGTGTGAGGTACTGGAGCAAATATATACTGGCCAGACAAGTTGGAGTGACAGCATAGCTGACTTAGAAAATGTTTCCAGTTATTCCGACCTTAAATTTGAAATTCACTTTGGATTTTCACTTTAGTGAATAACCCAAATAGATTGCACTACCAAAGTGTCACTTTACAGTTAGCAAGTTAGAAATAAATGTGAAAGCAGCTGTTTGCTATTGGTTGATATATTTCATTTTGCTGTTTTTGAATAAATAATTTTTTTTATATTTGTTTGCATTTTTATTTTTTTTAATAAATGTATTTTTAATTTATTTAATTTAGGAAGATGTCATACAATGGTGTGTGTCCTTTATATTTCTGAATAGTCTGTGTATGTCTTGAGTATAACAACTCCCAGGCACAGTATATTGAGTATGTGTAGAGTGTTAGAGCCCATTTACCATGTTCTAGATGGGTGAAAGGTGATTGAGGAATCCTTAATGGATACAAGTCCCACATCAACATTATGTAAATACATGAAGATCAAGTAGCCACTCTTAGAAATAACAGGAGAATTTTTATCTAACTATCATAAATCGTCAGACAAAAGCATATTTAAACCTAAAGAGGTCTTATTGCAAGATTTTGTTGTATTTGTCTGTGTATCTCACACACCCAGGGGGAGATTTATTATAGTGTCATGTTCTGAAAACTGTGCAGCGTTCTAAAAGGGGGCAAACCCCCCTGAAAGCAGTAGAAGCAGCAAGTGCATCTAGTTTACAACTTTGTACCACTTTGATAAATCTCCCCAAAGTGTTTGCACACAACCACTCATTAAAGGGACACTATAGAGCCAAAGATACAAACCTGTATTCCTGGTACTAAAGCTTCTTCAGTCTTTCCCCTCCCTCGAGCCCACACCCCACATCGATGAATAAAGGGTTAAAAACCCCAGTGCCGAGAGTCGTCAATCGATGATTGGGCACTAATACCCATGAGCGTGCACACATTAGGCCCTCCCCATAATAAAGCATTGAATAATTGCTTTCCTATGGGGAAATAGCTGATGCTAGATGTCCTCATGCAGAGCGTGAGGACACCCAGCATCAGTTTCTGGATTAATAGTCCGGTAACATTTGGGAAGCGGCTCTAGTGCCTGTCTGTTAGACAGCCACTAGAGGCTGTCTTAGTGCTGAAATGTAAACATTGCAGTTTCTCAAAAACTGCAATGTTTTACACTGCAGCACTAAGTGCAATAGGGACACTGTGCCCAGACCACTTTAATGAGCTGAAGTTCTCTGGGTGCCGATAGTATCCCTTTAACAGCTCAAGCTAAACATTCAGAAAGCCATTCAACTGAAAATGCATGTTCTATTTATTGTAAGTCCTATGTTTTGTAGGAATAAGCCCTGTTAATATGGATCAGACTAACTTTTGCACCAATTTTTAAGGCTTGATTTTATTGAGATTCATAGACTATTCACAGTCATGGCTGTCTGCTGTAGGGGGTATACAGCCTCTATATATCTCTGTTCTGTACACTCTGCTAAACCAAACCACCCAGCGAACCGCCCAGTGTACTAACACAATTCTATTATTACAATTGTTTTAGTTAAAATAGCTTACAAAGGAAGTGGGAAATGGACTTTGAGATGGTAAAGATAGCAAACCATTATAACCAAGTAGGTTTTAATTTTGCATATGCATGTTTACTACACAAAGAAGAGAAGTGTGCAGTACTCCACTGGTCACAATAATGTGCCCTATATGCATTGTAGAAAGAATGCCCAATCAGCAATTTTAGATCAATACGTTAAGGGAGATTAATAAAAGTGTTATATTCTGAAAAGTGTGCAAATGTATAGAAATGCCTGCTGATCCCAATTGTTTCCATGGCGATTGCCCCACTTTTAGAACGTTGCACCACATTTAAGAGCATGACACTTTGATAAATCTAGCCTATTATCTGCATTGAACTGCTGAATTCCAGCTTCTGCTGTTAAGCTGCGTCTGGAAATTGTTCTTCACCTATATGGAACATTTGCTAGCCATTAAGCTAGCACAATGTGTAAATGAAAACACGAGGGTATGTTAATGGGACCTAGTCACATTATACAAGTCACAGCCCCTTTAACAATAGAATGTACTATCTGCCAATTTCAAATGAGCTGAGGCATGGTCTTTGATGCCATGTAATTTGTCACTAAAATGGTACCTCCTAGTATTTACATTTAAATAGACTTATGTAGTGTAGTGAAACATTATGAGACAATTTGCATGATATATATATGATTATATATATGATATTATATATATGAATATCATCTTGCTGAAAAAAAAATCTCTGTGTGGGTTAATTTAAAATGATCATTTATACATCTATCTTTAACATGACTATTGTGGTTAAATATAACAGTGCAAAATATTGCTGTAATAACATATGAAGAACACTTATTTCTAGTCAAATCAATCAGTCTGAAAATGCTAGTGCCCTCTGGCCCCTCCTCCCACAAGCTCCTCTAAATAAATAGTTGAAAAAAAAAAACCTTTTTACACTTACCTGATTCCCTTCGCCACCAATGTCAGCCAATAGTGGAACAAGATGGTCCAGGCATTTAAGGTGTGTAACAAGGCAGTTTTATTAAAGAATACAGTTACGTTTCAATCTCTGCTGAGGTCTTTATCAAGTTTGATAAAGACCTCAGCAGAGGTCAAAATTTGCTGTATTCTCTAATAAAACTGCCTTATACACACACCTTGAATGCCTGGACCATCTTGTTCCTTCTACTATTGACTGAGGTCTAGCCAGCCTCAGGTCCAGCTAAGCACCTTATTTTTTGGATGGAGTGCGCAAAACCCCTTGTTTCTACAGCAAATGGAGGGACCTGATGTGCAAGTGTGGTGAGCACTGTATGCACATTACGCCTTCCCTATAGGAAAGCTTAACCTCAATGCTTTCCTATAGGGATTTTCTAGGCGCTTGATGTCCTCATGCACAATGTGACGATGGCCAGCGGCATTTCATGGAGTCTCAAGCATGTCTAGTGGCTGTCTACTTGACTACCACTAGAGGCAGCCTTAACCCTACAATGTAAACATTTCTCTAAAACTACAATATTTTACAGTGCAGGGTTAAGGGGGCAGGAACACTGCACCCAAACCACTTCAATGAAATTGCTTGCAGTGTCAGTCTCCTCAGGGAAGCTCCGCCTTTTTGGCTGAGATCATCAAGATCGGTGATCTCAGCCAATCAATTGCTTTCCCAAAGGAAAGCATTAGGAGGCTAGTGCGGATGCATAGCAATGCTACTCTGCGACAATCAGAAGGTCTCGCTAAGATCATCTGATTGAAATAGTGGTGTTTTACTTCACTATTTTGTGGAAGCGCCTTTAGCGGCTCTCACTATGACTTGTTTTCACTTGCAGGGTTAAAACGAGGAGGGGTAGGCATGGCACTCAGGCCACTTCATTGAGATGAAGTGTTCTTGGTGCCTATAGAGTCCCTGTAACTGGTCTAGTGTGGGCTCAGGAACCAGTTCGGTGTAAAGAAAACCAATGATTTAGAAATTACTGAATAAGATAACAATAGCATTACAGTAACAATTTAAAGACATGAATTTATGGCTGAAATTATTAGATTATGTATACATACAATATATAAAATTACCCATATATATAAACCTTATTGTAAATAGTAAAAAATTGAACTTTAGCTAGAATCTGTCTATTAGTTGTATATTCTAGAACCTTATCAAGCTGCCAGAATAATAAATGGTGCACTTCTTGCCTTCAGACATAGATTCAAAGATACTCACTGTTTGACCTTATTGAATAACTGATGTTAGGCCTGTGAATTGCCCATAATGTTCAGCATGTGTTATATAATATCATTATATAAATGAAAAGGTCAGAAACTCCTTTAATGGGGAGAGCCTAGACACTTCTGAATAGAGTGTTTGCAGTACTTTAATTATATAGTGAGTAATAACATTCTAGTACCAAGTGACTTAAAAGTTAAGTTTTCCTCTAACTAGGCTATTCAGTGGCTCATAAAAAAGATTAACCCCTGAAATATGGACTACACTGATAAATGGATCATAGTTATGCCAAAAGGCATCATGAATGAAATAGAGCAGACTTGCTTTTTTTGTTTACCACATTTTTCCTTTTATTATTTACAAATCTGCACCTCGTAAAAACAAACACTAGATTTGTACTTGGATATTTTCTTCGAGATCACGTTACATTTCAAGTTTGCCGCAAATTCCACACTCGACAGACCTGTCTATATGTTACATACCATAAGGGGAGCTGTTTTGTACCATATTTTAAACTTTAGCTTTTTAAAACTGAAAGATTGATTTTTTTTGTTCACTATATGTTTATTTAGATGTTGGTTAAACACTACACGGCATTCATACTGTGTTCTTTGTTCTCCTCGTTGATTTTTTATAGTGTGCTTGAGTTGGTTTAGGGGTGCTTCAGTATAACATGGAGCTAACTTTATTCATGAATTAATGGTTTTCAGACTGTTCAGCTGCATCTTTCAAAACTACAGCACAGTGCCCTCATGTGCTGACATCAGGCAGAAAGTAAATAAAAATCAAACACCAAAGTGTTCCCCCTCCCCCACTACTAGAATATTTCTGGTTGAGATCTTGTATAGATTCAAAGTTAAAAAATTATATATAATTAATTCTAGTATGATATGGTAAGCATGTCTCCATTATGTCCAAAAATAAGAAAGAAAAAAAATCTTACTGTGATGACTTTCCAGTGCCCTATGTTGGTAAACTGAAATATGCATTGATTTGTATAATTACAATTAACAAATTAGGAAATTGCAAACAAGTAACCAGTTACATCTGTATATCTCTTTTTCCAAAGGTTAGAAAGTTATGATTGTATTAAATAGTTGGTGCATTAATTATATTTGCTTGTTCTCCAATGATTCTGTATATTTGTATTTTAAATGGTTTCCACCACATGTCTAAGGAAAAGTCACCACAGGCTAGCCCTTGTTCAAAAATAAAGTAGTATGCACTAGCCCTATTGGGAACTGTATGTCCTGTCTGGTTTGTTCAAGGATTCCAGTAGTAGAGTCTTCGGACTTGCTTCCTGGCTTTCATTGTCCCTGATCCAGGAATGTATTAAGAAAGAGCTAGGTCAGGGGTCCTCAAACTCCGCCCCCCCAGATGTTGCTGAACTACAACTCCCATGATTCTCTGGCTATCTACGAAATTCAAAGAATCATGGGAGTTGTAGTTCAGCAACATCTGGAGGGCCGCAGTTTGAGGACCCCTGAGCTAGGCCCTTGAACCACATACCTGCCTTAAAGAAAGAGGACAAGCAGAAGGGTTGATATCTGGGAGATAGAAGGATAGGCAGGGGAGTCAATACGTCTCTGGGTGATGGAAGAGCGGGCACAGGGGTCGAAATCCCTTTGAGAAGGAGGCGCAGGCAGATGGGCCTGCACACTTAGACCAGCTGGGGGAGATATAGCATGACATTGGTCTCAGTAAGGATATCTCTCAGAGGTGACTCATAATTGTCAGTCCACCCAGATATAAGATCAGGTACTAGAGAGAGCTACAGTGACCATATGAAGCCAAATCCCTACTGAATAGTACAAAGCAGATACTGTGCACCATATTTTTCACAAAGAACCCAGTACTTCTGATAACTGCCATTAATCCCTTTATCTGAAATTATTACCTGCCTTATCTTTATGAGCTTTTGGATCTTTATGCCCAAGAGACTTTTTTCTTAGCAGGTTAAATATCCTTGCTTTGAGTGTAAACTGAAACTTAGTATGTACATGTAAACACGGAAATTAAACCAATAGCCTATTCTGACTGGAAGACAGACATGAAGCAAGGATAGGTAAACGGAAAACAGACAGGAGCAGGAATGGGCTGGATAGGTTCAAAGATGTCTAGATGTCTAGATGAGAAATCACGGCCTTCCCTGGTTTCAGCATTTGACTAATTGCAGCCCCTGTTCTGGAGTGAAATTAATTTGCAAACAAATAAACAGCAGATCCACCTTTTATATTATTATTTATTATTTTATACTAAAGCCATCATTATTATGATTATTGCTTATATTATTGATTATGGGGATGTAGTGTATGCACCTGTGCCTCAAACCCACTTCATAAACTTAATAGTTGTATAATTAATTATGCCGCTTTGTACTAGAATGTAATTACTTCACCCACCATTGTGACATTTTAAAAGAGCTAAACTGGCTATCACTGGAATCCCGACACACTCTTCATCTTTCCAGCCTTGTGCATAAGAGCTTCTCTGGGAAGCTCCCACCCTACCGGAGTAGAATGCTTTCCTGAGCCATTTCCACATCCTATAACCTCCGATCCAGTACCAGCACTTTATTTAGCACACAGCAATACAAAAATGAAGTGGCTCAATCCTCATTTTACTACAGCGCACTGCAATTATGGAATAACGTCATGGCACAGTCAAATCTTTATTCAGTCTAAGAGATGCAACCTACGTATTATGTGTTTAATTTATATATGTGTGTATGTATATATATATATATATATATATATATATATATACTATATATAATATAATATATTATATTATTTTTTGTAATATTATATTGTAAAAATGCTGTGTTTGTGGCCCCAGGATATTCTTGAAAACGAGCCAAATCTCAATGTATCCTTCATGGTAAAATATTTTATAAATAAATAAATAATATTATTAGGTGCCGGGTTACAGATTACTGTAACATTGAATAGTTTTACAAATAAAAGGATATACAGGTAATGAGGTAGGGTAAATTGTAGGGAAGGCTCTGTCTGTGAAAGTTTACTGTCTACAATGAGATAGAACCTTGGTGGAAAGTTTACCTTCCAACTATCCCAGACCAAGTGGGATAGTTCCACTCTACATTCTATGTTTAGTGGGTTGTAGTGAACATGTGCACTGGAATGGCACAATCAGGGCCGGACTGGGGATACAAAGCAGCCCTGGATTGTATGCCAGCCCCATAAATCACTGCGCCATATATTGTCGCGTGTAACATGTAAGGCTATGTCTTGCCAAGACAGATGATTGAGTAATATATATATATGCATGTCCCTACAGGATTTTCAACGTAAACACTGACTTTTCAGAGAAAAGGCAGTGTTTACATTGCTTCAAAGTTACACCGCTAGTGACAGTCACTCAGACGGTCACTAGAGGTGCTTCCTGTGTCAGTGCACCTACATTCAGGGCCTCCACACTCTGTAGGTGCTGAATGTTCCCCATAGAGATATATTGATTCAATGCATCTCTATGAGGAGAGGCTGATTGGTGTAACATTTTGCAGCCAATCCTATGGCAAAGCATTGGATTGGCTGAGATCATCAAGCTTGATGATCTCAGCCATAGAGGCAGGGCCAGTCGAGGGGAGACCAGCTGCGTGGGGAAAAAAAGGTGAGCAAAAACACTATTTTTAAACACACGTATACATCATGACAGACACAGAAACACACATATACCATGACAGATACACACCCCATGACAGACACACACCATGACACACCATGACACAGACAGACCCACACACACACCATGACACAGACAGACACACACACATATACCATGACACACACACCATGACACAGACAGACACACACCCCATGACAGAGACACACACACCATGACGGACAGACACACACACCATGACGGACAGAAACACCATGACACAGACATACACACACACACACACACACACACCATGACAGACACACACACACCATACAGACATACACAATGACACAGACAGACACACATATACCATGACACACACACCATGACACAGACAGACACACACCCCATGACACAGACACACACACCATGACGGACAGACACACCATGACACAGACAGACACACACACACATCATGACAGACAGACACACACCATACAGACAGACACCATGACACAGACAGACACACACCATGACACAGACAGACAGACACACACACCATAACAGCCAGACAGACAGACACACACACACCATAGACAGACACCATGGCACAGACAGACACACAGACACACACCATACAGACACACACCGTGACACACAGACACACATTACTCCTACCTGCCAGGGGGTCGTGCAGTGCAGGAGGCTGCTGGGGCAGGGGCACCTGTGCTAGCGGCCGCTGGGGGAGGTCTGCTGGCGGCCGCTGGGGGACTTGTACTGGCGGCCGCTGGGGGAGCTGCGCTGGCTCTGCCCTCCCACCCTCGCGCGCTGCTGAATGAGACCGGGGCCGGAATATGACGTCATATTCCGGCCCGGGTCTCATTCAGCTGCACGCTGGGGAGCAGAGACAGCGCAGCCCCCCCAATGGCCGCCAGTACAAGTCCCCCAGCGGCCGCCAGCAGACCTCCCCAGCGGCCGCCAGCAGACCTCCCCCAGCGGCCGCCAGCAGACCTCCCCCAGCGGCCGCCAGCACAGGTGCCCCTGCCCCAGCAGACCTCCCCCAGCGGCCGCCAGCAGACCCAGGTGTCTGCCCGGCCCCAGGTGCCGACGGCCCACCGGGAAATTTCCCGGTATCCCGGTGGGCCAGTCCGGCCCTGGGCACAACCCTTCTATAGCCTCAAGCATCACTGGTGTTGTGAATTGTTTCATTCATAAAGGTCTCCTTATCTGTCCTTTCTGTTCTTACCCTCCCTAATGTTGTGAGGTATGGAAATATAAGTGACCCACATGTGACCCACTTTTTAGCTGTAATTTTGCATCCAATAGCCTCCAAACCATAATTCATTGGCTTTTATTGTCCTTAGTAAAACAATTCCCTGTTAAACATACACATATATTAAAAAGCATCACCACGTCATTTCCACTTCTACTTCTGCTTGACATCTCACCGTTGCCACACTGTCATCCCCATCGCTGTTATAGCCGTTATAATTTATACAAATATATTGTAGATGCTATTTCAGTGTTTTCACTATCAGTCTCCCAAAAGCTCACAGCCAACCTTCATTAAGAAATTTACAGAGTATAATACATGCCTGATGCACATATAGCTGGAAGAGCATTCCTTTGTCAAATAATAGACTTTTCAAAGGGCACATATTCTTAGTCATGTGCCTCACATGAGAACAGACGTTTGCTTGTCACATTTCATTAAATCTGATCTTGCTCATCAACTGACCCTCTCTCCTTGTTTTGTTTTTCCTTCATCTTATAGGGCAACTTGGCCTGGAACACAAACTAACTGTGCAATGATATGTTTTTTTGTCTAATGACTAACATCTCCTTCATTAACTGCAAAAACAGGTTCTGTAGTCTTTGGAAGGATGGCACATACATGTGACATGTAAAACATATACTGTTGACTGTATCGTATGTAAATAATCATATGTATATTTTTTTTTTGGGGGGGGGGGGGGTAGGGGAAAAGAGGGGGGTAATAATATTCCGTTTAGGCAATGGCCACTTGGAGGTAGATTGCAGAAACAATTGAAGGCTTATCAGAGATTGTGCGTGAAAATGTATCCCCTCCCCAGTTCAAAGAAAGCAGATTGACTGTTCCATTCTGTATAAAACACCTCTGTCAGTCAAAAGAAACATGTCACCTTACACTATGATACTGAAGGGGCCTAGACGGCAGGTCATGCCTAATGAGAAGAATGGATGCTTCAGGGAGAAAAGAATGAAGAAGTAGCTTTTGTTTCCTTCAGGGAAATCCTTTCATGGTGAGAATCTCCACACTTTCAAACCGTTGTAACACAGAACTGGTGTTTGAGAGATTAGAAAAGAGAATGCCAGGGCAGAATGATGATGATGTGGATTATACAGAGCTGTTAAGAAAGAGAGAGGTTCTTTAATACACAGTTGTGACGAAGACAGCAAGTGAATGTTATTTAAGTCTGTATTTGAGACGCAAACACAATAATGCTCAATCTTCCATCAGTCACAGATAAAGTATCGTGACAGCTGTGAAACTGTTCATAAAACAGAAAACAATGTACTCGTTCATTTTTACCTGCAAGGGTTAATAAAACAGATTCTGATGGGCTTGGGAATTAGCAGTAAATAGTTGTTGGGACATATTATCTCAATCTCAGGAAATATTATTTGCTTTTGGCCAGCAGTTTACTGTTTGTTTCCCATATGTGCAGTCAACATTGATAGATACATTCCTATCTCATTTTTTCCATACTTTCTTATGTCTCATTTACACTCGGCATTTGCCCCCAAAGGCACACTGTGACTTTTCAATCACCTTTCCACACATATTCTCCAAGCAGGTTTGTAATTTCTATTGTCCCCATCTTTATCTCCACCCTGTACAAAGCTTAATTTCTCTTTAACGTGTCTGCAGTGTTCTAGAAACGGCACGGTTCTCTGTGCATGGCCCTAGAGAAAACTGTCATAATGTATTTTTATTATTATATAAACTTGATTAGTTGTAATATAGCACTTGCATAACAGCAGAAATCTGGCTCAAATCATATTTTTGAGACTCCTAAATTTGTGCACGATATCAGGATTTGTGAACACACATTATCTCTCAAATACCTGCACGGTCTTCAGTCAATCAAAACAATTTAAAGGACATCTGTCACTGTCATGAAATGCATATAACACGGTGAGCTGGTTTCAACATGTCTTTATTGCAGAGCTTAATGTATGGCCAGACACCATCTTTAGCAACAGCATTACATTTTAAAAAAATAGCAATTAGTTTCCCCAGCCACCTATGGACCCGTCCCCTTTCTGTGATGTCACTCAGGCTCTCATCACGTCTCCCCCTTTTTAATAACAATATATATATATTTATTTATTTTTTAAACAGACAAACAAAACAAATGAAGAGAAGAAGAAATAACTATTCTATAGTAACCATACTATCTTGGACATCGGGGAAGACCACCCTAGTCCACAGTGACTATGGGATTATTCTGTCACTGTTCTAACAAAACTGCCAATCTCAATTGGAAGCTTCACAACTCTACCACTCAAAGTCATTCTGCAAGAACATTCCCCAAGTCATTGTGAGAGTGGTTGAGGCCCTGGGGAGATAGCGCAGCTAAGCGGACAAGGGCACATGTAGGAGTGTGGGGATAGATGCATGGGATTGGTTGTGAAGAATCTGTGGGTGTGATTATGTTTTGTGTAAGACAGTGTGGGGGAGGTCTTACCTCAGTGCCACTTGGGATTCGGGCCAGCAAACAGTTTCCCTCCCGCCCACCCTCTACTATAATTTGTCGCAGCTAGCCGGGGGTATGTCCTTGCCAATTGAGTTTGAGGTTACGTTTAAGTAGATGGAATGAGATGAACAAGTTTTTTAAGGTCTCAAACCTCCCCTGCTCTAAAGGTTTTAACTTTAGGTTGCCTGAGGTCTCGTGCCCATCGAGCGTGGATAAGGTCGGCTGATGGCAGGCATTGGAAGGATTTTTATGACGAGGGGGGAGGTGAGAGGGAGTGGTGATTAGGAACCACTCCATGTTTTTATTGGCAAGGACGGTTGGGTCACTGTATAACACTATGGGTGGAGTTATATATGTATATATGTTAATTTATGCTTATTTATGTCTAATGTTTTGGTTACAGAAAAGAAGAGATTTAATAAATAAAGTTATGGATGTGTTATGCAGTAATTTAGTTGTGATAATAAATGCTGTGGCCTGTTTCATCCATACTAAGTGGTCTGTCGTTATTGGGGGTGTTTAATGGGGTTAGATTTTGTTCTAGGCTGCATCGCAATTCCCCACTACGTACATACATGACTCCACTGGAGGCAGCGCTGTATCCACACCGGATTCTTGTCTCGAGGGAGGTACAATACTCATGACTGGGGACTCCATCTGCTGTGATCACAAATTCTCAGCATCTAACTCCTCAGGGTTTGGCTGAAGGTGCCCTGAGTGTTTTCTATTGTAAAAAAAAAATCTGTAATTCCATTTTGCCTCCTCACTCCTCCTTTGAATGTCTTCTGGAAGCATAGGGGAGGCAGGCTGGAATGCCCCCACAGAAGACAACATGGTCCGAATCTGTCGTCATAACATCAGCTGTGCAGAGCTACATTCTGTGGCTTCAATAGGGGTTGCCCTGTATGCTAGCAGGGCCATGTAAAGTTCTGGTTGCTTCAAAACAAACTTGGTGATTTGAACCGCACTCTCAGCTATCGCATTGACCTGCGGGTAATGTGGACTGGAAGTAGATTGAAGGAAATTATGCTCTCTACTAAAAGATCTAAACTCCATAGAAGCAAACGGCATCCCATAGTTGTTAAAAAAAAACTCCAATGGTATAACTCATCTGGCAAACGTACTTTTAAGACGGGTGATGTCAGTCATGCTGTTTGCCTCACCTAAGGGTGCAATTTTGAAATGCCTGGAGTATTAGTCTTTAACAACCAGATATATCTTTCCCATGAGTTCACACAAAAATGCAGCTATCTTCTGCCACGGGCCGCGCGGTAGATATTAATGGTTCTCTCCTCTGTGTAGGCTGACTTTCAAAGCAAATTGCAGATCTTGATATGTATTCTGCAATGTCAGTGCTGATTCTGTAGTCTGGAGAGTGGAAAACCACTACTGGTTGCATCCCCAGCACATGCACTTCCTGAACATTGAATCTTAGTAGTCTCATCAAAAGTCTCTGGCATCTCAGGGGTGCCTTGTCAATGTTATACGTGTTTTTCAATGGAAACAGTGGTTTGTGGTCAGTCTCCAGAGTGAGCCCATCCAAGCCCACCAGATACCTCTGAAGCACTCACAGTCTGATTTAGGTGTTTTAAATCCACACAAATGTGAACTTTCCAGATTTTCTTAGCAACAAGCAGAATGGCAGCACATAAGTCAGTTGCTTCAGTCACTTTCTCAATAACACTAATACGATCCATTCTCATAAGTCCCGCTTCAACCTGTGGCCAAAGTGTGAATGGAATTCTATGAGGTGTAGTAATACTGTATGGGATTGCATCAATCTTTTTTTTGGACAATCTTTATTTTTTATTTTTGTTGAAACAAATGGTAAGTCAACATATAGGGTATAACAAGTTTGTAGCGTCCGTGATACATTGGGTGTGCATAGTAACTTATGATAAACAATGACATTATTGGCTTTACTATCTCTAGCTCCCTCTTTGTTGTGCTTGGTGTTATAATGTATTGTTATGTGAGTGGCACTATTCGGTGCATTTTCCTTGGCGTCTATGTGGGTGATCGAGTCTCATGTAGCTTGCGAGGACCAATTTGCTATACGTTCTGGGTTAGTATAGTCCTCTGTATGGATTGCATCAATCTTAAAAGCAATCCTTACACCCATCACTGTGAGAGTAACTCAACATTTTTCATCAGAGCCGGACTGTTCAATCACAGACCCTACAAAGGACACATCTTGTGTCTCTTGGTCACTCTTCAGATGCATTTCCTTAACAAACTCAGATTTGCAAACTACCTCAAAATGGCACTTCCTGCACCTCTTATCTTTAGCAGGGCATAACAGCTTTGAGTGCGGCTACATCCCGTGCAACAAGCCTGTTGAACCACCTGTTTGCTGCCTGCAGTCTACTACTCACACTCTGTGTGTGTCGCTTGCAGCTCTCCTGGACTGCTGCACTTCTTCCATGCCTTCAGATGTCATTTATGCACATTGCTTCTTCACCAGTTCATCCTGGCAGGCCATTCGTATAGCCCCATCAAGTGTCAACTAACACTCCAGCTTTAGTGAGACTTCTGAGTTTGCAATTACTATGACAATTCTGTCTCTGATCTGCTCCTCTTTGACATTACCAAACTCACAGAATTCGGCCAATTCATTCAACGACTGCACCCAAATGATTCCACTGATACACCCACATGCTGGGGAAGCTTGTGAAAACAGGCCCGCTCATGAATTACATTCCTCCTGGGCACAAGATGGGCACTGAGCTTATTCATAACTATCTCAAATTCTTCCCCCTCACGGAATTTAAATGTATTGTAGACAGGCTCCACATCTTTCCCCATAGAATATTAAAGAGAATTAACTTGTACCTCACGACTCTCTTTATCCAGCTTGGATGTAATCCTGAAGCATACAAACAAGGTAAACCATGCGCAAGCTGAGAAAACTCAAATGGCTCAGGTAGAGTAAACTTAAGACATCTTAACAGATTAACAAACAGATGCGCAAGTTAGTACTTCTGACACCATGCCATGAAATGCATATAACACTGTGAGCTGGTTTCAACATGTCCTTATTGTAGAGCTTAACTTGAGGAGAGACAGCATCTTCAGGAGCAGGTATTATATTAAAAAAATAACAGTGAGTTCCCCCAGCCACCTCTTGTCCCGTCCCCTTTCTGTGATGTCACTCAGGCTCTCATCACAGTAACCTCAACCTGAAAGGATATATATATGTTAGTGTAAAACAGAATACACATGCACCTTGGGTCTGACAGTGTTTTGAAAACCAACAATTAGTCTTAATGTCTTTACTGTTTCTGTGCAGAGAGTGCAACCAGGAAGATCATAGAGACGGTCAGTTTCAAACACTGTCTGACCCAATGTGTATATATGTGACTGAAGGATCCTGTCATATACTAATGGTAGGGGTGAGATTTTTTTCTAATTGTAACCCCTTAAGGACCAAACTTCTGGAATAAAAGGGAATCATGACATATCACACATGTCATGTGTCCTTAAGGGGTTAAATATATACTTCATTTAAAAAATATATATTTCCTTTCAAAACTTGATAACTTTATTATATAAAAAATAGTTTTGTGGTGACAGTTGTCCTTTAAATATAGTTCATGTGAAGCTGAAGATGCATTGAAAAGAAGTATTAGTGTATATATATATATATGCATTACAATGTAAAACACATGGGCTGTAATACCTGTAATGTTTTATTGTATAGAGGCACTTTAGGCACATTATTACATTATTGAAGTGGTTATGGTGCTCTAATAATGTAATTATATTCACAGCCTCCAGTGCAGTGTATTTTGCTCTCTACAAGGCTTAACCCCTTAAGGACCAAACATCTGGAATAAAAGGGAATCATGACATGTCACACATGTCATGTGTCCTTAAGGGGTTAAAGGAAGAGTTTGCAACTCCACCCGTTCTCAATAGTTTGTAAATGCATTATTTCACAATGCTTCATTTTAAAAAGGATTTGATTGGTGTCACGCACTGCAGTCTGCAGCCAACTGAGGTTTTGCATATATTAACTAAAACCCGTCCTACAACCATACCCAAACAATAATATGTTTTGTAAATCAAATTGAGTAGCCATATATTTTATTCAATTCAGAGTATTACATGAACCTATATTTATAAACTCCAAACATGCTGTATTAACCCTTCACCCTACTGCATTAAACTCCTGCACCAAAAAGCAATACTCCCTTCCTGTGCTGTATGACAAACTCTATTATGCATAAAAAAGCCACAAATTATTTAATTGGAGGTGTTATTTTTTATATTCAGGTCTAACATTGAAATGCTGCCACAATTAGACCTTCTAGGACCTCACTCAGGTCTCCAGCCTTTGCCTTCCAGCCTTTAACCCCTTAAGGACCAAACTTCTGGAATAAAAGGGAATCATGACGTGTCACACACGTCATGTGTCCTTAAGGGGTTAAATTCCACATTTTATGGTCCTATTACTGACAGAAAACCTGTATTATTTAAACTAATAATAAAAATAATAATAAATAATAATATAATGATACTTGTGTTTCTTTAAAAAGACAGCCCAGGTTACCTAGGAGACACTGTAAGTATAGTCTTCATTAGATCATTTCAACTGAAGGTACATGTACTACTGTAAAGTGGATCTTAGATCAGCTCAGTTGTCTCATTGTTGGTTTTGATCAATACTTTAATGAAATGTGTTAGGGAACCACAGCAAAATAGTATAATGGAAATATTAATTGAAGGTGTGCTTTCTGTTTCGGCCAATTTGCTATTCATCCAAATTTAGGCTGGACAACAGTTTGGCTGGATTCCATATTTTCAGAGTGTTATATGGAGCAAACAACAAGCGTGATGGTTGAGCATGTTCGTTTGCTTTGGGAATTGGAGTTCTGTCCAAAGCGACACACAAAGTTATTATTGATGAGAAAAAAATGACTCATGGCTAGGGGACAGTCATTAAATTTTGATTTTATTCATATATCAAGTGAGAAGTGACCAATAGAGGGGGAGGGGGAGCAGGAGCAGTAAAAAAAATATATATAAAAAAAAAAATATATATATATATATATATATATATATATATATATATATAATATTTAAAGGGACACTCCACGCACCATAACAAATTAATATAAATTAAGTTGCTATGGTACCTAGAGGCCCCAAGTGGCACTCTTATCTCAACAGTGTCCCACAAAATATATACATAATGTCCATGCACAAGTCTAATATTTATTGAAGAACATTCTAGCATTAGAAATTATTGTACAACATGTGTAAATTAACAGTCTAAAGGTAGCAGTAGTACATCACATGGAGAAATATTAATGATACATTGTTCTTTTAATAATGTTACAACTGCTTAAAAAGTAATGTCTGCTATTAAAGGGATTCTCCAGTGCAAGGAAAACAAACCCGTGTTCCTGGCACTAGAAAATCCTGGAGTGCCCCATTTCCTCCTCTTCAGCTACTTACCTAAATCCAGCGCCGATGTCCCTCGGCGCTGGGTCAGGCTGCGCCCACGCTCCTCCCCCGCCAACGTCAGCTGGCGGGGGATATCGAATGCGCATGCGCGGCAATGGGCGCGCGCGCATTAGACCTTCTTATAGGAAAGCATTATTCAGTGCTTTCCTATGGGGAAAATCGGACGCTGGACGAAAATTTTCTCTGGGAAAATCAAGTCTTGACTGGTGTGCAGATCTGTGTTTTACATTGTATTGACTATCCACTGACTTCATGTGGAAGGGGTTTTCAATCACTATTTTTCCCCACCATCACACTCTCTCTCTCTCTCTCTCTCTCAACCTGTTAGTTTTTTTTAGTTTTGTACTAGTAGAAATAATTAATTGGAACATTGATACTAAATATACTAAACCATAAACCAGTGTTGTTTTATCAGTAGAAATAATTACTTCTATTTATTGCTCCTGATAAAAAAAATGCTAGTTACAGAGAAATGCTTTGAGCTTTACTTTATTGTTTAATAAATAATTTGGACTTCGAAATGGTTCCTTTTCGTGCATCCTCTTGTCTCTTGAGAGGATTTTTAGTCAATCCATATTACTAAAATGTATCTCCCAAGAGATTAGAGTGATTTAATAAACCCCGATATTGAAGTGTTCACAGATTTTCCAAGGGCAAGCTCTGGAATTATAGATCGTAAGTTTACCAGCCACCAAATCAACTAGTTTAGGATCGCTAAATCCATTCAATTTGCAAGCCACCTGTACAGACAAATAAGAGTGTTTTTTATCCCTTGTTACATATGGGAAATAAATGTAATGATTATCCACTTGGTGCATAGATCTAAATAAGTGATAAAATAGATATTACATATAACATGTTTTAGTGCTCATCTAAAATGAGTTTAATGAGAAGCTTTACGCTTACTTTAAACTTTTAAACTTTACATTCCATAAGTATGTATTATACACCCATATACAGAGATTCAGGATGGAATTTTTAAATCCCATGCCTCTTTAACAAACACCAGTATGAGGACTGAATATAAGATCATGGAAAAGTAAAGGGATTTGTGATCCTTCAACTTGTTGTCACAGGGACTCAGAGAATAAATCATAGTGAGTGCAAACACCTCTTTCATGTTTTTATAAAAGATTTGTAATCCAAATAATCCAAATGAATGTGGCATATCAGGGAGAATACATGCAAACATAGACATAAAATGTCCCTCCTCCTTCCATACCCCAGTCTAACTAAAATGTTGAGGAAAAAGAATATAGGTGAGTACCTGATGCTGCCATTAGAAATAGCCAAGAAAAGAAAATTATGGTAAGCATGGGGAGAATTTTCCATATTCTTGGATAATCATGGCAGCATCACTTTACATAGGACACGAGGTCATGTGTTTAGACTGGAAGAAAGAAGATTTCGTCTAAGGCAAATAAAAAGTTTTTTTTACTGTAAGAAATATAAGGATGTGGAATTTTCTGCCTGAAGAAGTGGTTTTATCAGAGTTCGTACCAGTGGCGGATCCAGAACCTGATCTTGGGAGGGGCTCTTGTAGATTATTTAAAGAAATAATCCATACACAATAACCACTACAGCTCTCTGTAGTGGTTATGGTTCCAGGAGTGCCAGAACCCCCTCCCAGAGTAAGTAGTCAAACCGTTTAAGAACAGTTTGACAGCTTACCTGGGGTCTGCTGGGATATGGGACTGTAGGGGGAGTGGTGTGTGTGAGTGATGCAATGTGTGAGGGGTGTAGTGTGTGTGTGAAAGGATCAGTGTGTGTGTGGGAGGGTGTAGTGTGTGAATGTGTATGGTGTGTGTGGGGGGCAATGTGTGTATGGGGGCTGTGTGGGGGGGCAGTGTGTGTATGGGTGGGAAAGTGTCTGTGTGTGGGGGGCAATGTGTGTATGGGGGTCAGTGTGTGAATGTGTATGGTGTGTGTGTGGGGGCAGTGTGTATGGGGGGCAGTGTGTGAATGTGTATTGTGTATGGGGGCAGTGTATGTGTGTGGGGGCAGTGTGTGTATGAGGGGCTGTGTATGTGTGTGTGGAGCAATGTGTGTATGGGGGCTGTGTGTGAGGGGGCAGTGTGTGTTTGGGTGGGCAGTGTTTGTGTGTGTGGGGGCAGTGTGTATGGGGAGCAATGTGTGTGTATGGGAGGGTAATGTGTTTGTGGGGGGCAGTGTGTGTGTATGTGGAGGCAGTGTATGTGTGGGCAGTGTATGTGTATGTGGGGGCAGTGTGTTTATAGGGGGCAATGTGTGTGGGGGGGCAGTGTGTGTATGGGGGCGGCAATGTGTGTGTGGGGGCAGTGTATGTGGGGGCAGTGTGTGTATGTGGGCAATGTGTGTGTGTGGGGGGAAGTGTATGTTTATGTTGGGGCAGTGTATGTGTGTGGGGGGAAGTGTGTGAATGGGGCAGTGTGTGTATGGGGGGCATTGTATGTGTGTGGGGGCAGTGTATGTGTGGGGGCTTTGTGTAAATGTGTGATGAGGAGGGCAAGGGGGGCTTTTCTTATAAAAAAAATGTTTTAATAAAAATAAATAGACATTATGTCTTTTCTCAATCCCTGGTGGTCCGTGGGGAATCCCTGGTGGTCCCAGTGGTGAGAGTGAACTCTAGCCCGTAGTTTTTTTTAAGGATAAACCAACTCATGAGTGCAGAGATAATGCAAGATAATGCAATATTCCTTATTCCAGCTAATTTGATTTTAGGAACACACACTTCCCCACATTGCAGTTCAGTGTATAAAATGAACCTAACTCAGTTAGTCCTGATCCTGCAGGCTGCTCAGGCGAAGAGAGGCTAAACTTCATCTGGTATACCTATGGTGAACATTTGAGAAGGTCAAAAAAACAAATAAATTGGTTAGGAAGTAAAATTCCTGTTTGTCCTACTGAGCACAGAAATAAAGACTGAGGTATGGAAGGAGAAGGGACCTTTTATGCCTACAATCTGATTTATTGTTTAAGTGTTCAGTGTCCTGTTCTGGCTAGGGGTGGAGCTACCCATACGTGATGCTGCCATTAATAGACAGAAATGATATATTTATATATAACGGCTGTAGCATGTACTTGGGGGGTTGGTGGATAGGGCTGAAGTAGATGAAGGTATTTTAAAATGGTTTATTTCCCCCTCCCTTTTGCTTACCTTGGTCCAGTGAGATGGAATCCTGATCCCTAGTGGTCCAGTGAGGTAGGTAGCAATTCTGCTCCCCCAGCAGGTGCAGAGTGCTCTCTTCTGTTTCCGCACAGGAAAGTATCAGAGCGTTGCCACTACAGTCCACCGGGCATTTGCACAGTTTGCCCAATATCTAGCCTTAAAGAGGTCTAATGTGTCACCTATTGTGGCTGAGATATGAAATCTTGCACTGGAGGGTGTGTAGATAGATCCTTCAGCTCTGCAGTAACATCAGTGGTAACATCCAGTTCCACTTCATTCGAGTTAGGTCAGTAAAAATCAGGGCTAACGCCATGTTGAGCTGAGGCCCGTGGAGCAAGAAATCTAAGATATTTAAAATTTCTCTAAAGAAAGAATTTTCATCTGCTTGCTTTATTTCTTCTGGTGGACAAAGTGCATGTAGGAAGTACAAAATCTTGATAGAATAGGGGGGAAAAATAAGGTATTTTGGCTGATTGCCATGGCGCTCATATAATTTGCATCCACTCTCTGAATAAAACTGTGCACACTTTAGTGGTCATTCTCTTTGTGACCTGTTTGCACATTTATATGATTTGTTCTCTTGCAAGGTCTTCAGAGCAGTTATTTCTGTGTATGTTGTTTTTTCTTTTGCTTCACTACTTGCATCTAACTGAAACTGTCCTTGGATACAGACGTTAGTCAAGCATAGATATGGTTTGTGGCAAACCTAGCCACTTCTGGACAATATATAGAAAGGTTGTCTGTAGGCTGTATTGTGTGTTATGTATCTTTTGCCGTATGTGTATGGTACTATGGTAGTTCGCATGCTGGCAGCCGTAAGCTACCAGCATGCAAACACTTCGTTCGACGAAACCACGGCTATCCGGGCTGTTCGTCAAACGAATGCGGGCTCCCCAGGTGGACCACACACTTAGAGTCGTGTGGCGCTCGTTAACCGATTGCAACAATGTTGCAATCGGTAATTAAAGGCTCTCCTAGGTGGCCGCCGTTCGGCTACCGACCATGCGGCGGTCGGCCATCTTGGATCCTTTGTCGCTGCAGCGGTGTTCGGTCGTCGAGTGCCTGGAACTAAAAACGGCTACTCGATGATACGAACACCGCTGGACTTCCAGGGCGTTCGGGAGTTCCGCGCTCATCACATTGTGTTCCCCATCGGTGTTCGGTAGTTTAAAACCAAACTCGATGGTTAAAGGTATTTCGTGCGGCGTTCGGCTAGTTTAGCTGGGATCTGAGCGGTATTCTCACTAAAAGTGCCCGCAGACCCCAGCTATCTACCGAACGGTTGTTCGTATAAAAGCGATAAATATTATGTGAAATACAGATTTTTATGTGAATTGTCAGTTCTGCTGCACGAGGGGATAATCCACTTAATCGTCCATTTTAGTGGGAGGATCCCTCTCGTGCAGCAATGCCTGTTGGGATAATTACACTGCCTGATGGGAGAAATCCCCTGTAACATCTGTAAGGAAACCCCTTGCATGGGGAACTGCATAAATATGGAAGTCTGTGAATAAAGCAAGTTAGTTGACTCCCAAACTGTGTTTCGTCCGGTTATTGGGAGGATTGGGGATATTGCCTTGCTTTCTAACCTTGACTGTGGATTACCTGTGATACCAACGGAGATCGTGGACTATACTACTGCATTCCGTTACAATTGGTGGCAAGCGACGGGATCCAACCTTACAGCCGAAAAGCGGTGTTCGTGTAAACTGAAACTACCGAACAAGGAAAGCAAAGGGCAATTCGTATGGAGATTGATTATAATGTATTGAAACGGCAGACATTAAAGGAGCTACTGGAAGCCAGGGGTAAGATAGCCAGCAACAAATCCAAAGCTGTGCTGATCGCTGAACTGATGGAGGGAGACAGAGCTCGCAGGGCTACACCTCCACCAGCCATGGAAGAGACCCCATACCAGAGAGAGCTGAGGACCAGGGTGGAGTTTCTGCCGCAACCAGTACCCTTGGAGATATTGACCGTGCTAATGTCAGATGTGCATGATTATCTGATGGCAAACCGCACCACGGAACCACCGTCCAGGGCAGAGTCCGTTACTGCCTCCATTTACGGACAGGTAAAGCCCAAAGTCCCATATCACGCATTTAAAGTGTTTTGTGAAGAAAAAGATGAGATTGACGGATATTTACAAGATTTCGAGAGGCTGTGTGATCTGCACGACTTGGAACCGGCCGTACCCACTATGGCGGATCGGTGGCAGTGCGAGTGGCAGGGGGAGCAGTGTACAGACTACCCACTGCCAGGGTGCATTTGGATTGGGGTGTGGGAGAGGGGACTGTGGAAGTGGGTCTTATGCAAAATTTACCCGCAGATGTTGTACTGGGGAATGACTTGGGCCAGATGACTTCTGCTTTTATACCCCCGGCTCCACACCAGGAAGCCCATCCAGTGACTACCCGGCAGCAGGCTCGCACCACGGCTTCACCAATACACTCTGAGGCTCAGGTAAGAGACCATGACCCCCACACGACCCACATGTCCTGGGATACCCCGACTACCTTTGGGGCAGAAGTGAAGTAAGACCCCACCCTACAGATATATCGGGACAGAGTACACACTGACCAGGCAGGGCTAGAGGGGGAGCGGTACACATGGGAGAAAGGGCTACTGTACCGCATCGCGGAGAGAGGAATAGGAGGGTCCGTCACAGTGACAACCAAACAGCCAATGGTACCCCAGAAGTATAGGCAGGAGCTACTTAGGATTGCTCATGATATCCCCTTGTCCGGACATCTAGGGATGACCCGTACCCGGTATCGATTAACGCATGCCTTCTTCTGGCCCGGAATTTCTAAGGATGTGCGACAGTAACGAGTAGGTAAACGGTAAACGAGGTGACCGCCACAAGGCCAAGCTATGTCCCCTCCCCATTATTGCAGAGCCTTTCAGTAGGGTAGCTGTGGATATAGTGGGGCCCCTGCCAAAGCCCAGTCCCTCTGGAAAAAGGTATATCCTAACGGTAGTGGACTACGCCACCAGGTACCCCGAGGTCGTAGCGCTCACTAATATTCACGCTGAAACAGTAGCTGAGGCCTTAATGAAGGTATTTTCCAGGGTGGGGTTTCCCCAAGAGATAATATCTGACCGGAGCACCCAATTCACCGCCGAGGTCACCCAACATATGTGGAAGGTATGTGGCATTAAGCCAATAGTCAATTCCGCCTACCACCCCCAGTCCAATGGACTATGTGAGAGATTCAACGGTACGCTGAAGCAGATGCTCCGTAAGTTTGGGGAAACCCATAAAAACTGGGAGAGGTTTTTACCTCACCTGCTCTTTGCATATAGAGAGGTTCCCCAGGAATCGACCGGATTCTCCCCGTTCGAACTACTGTTTGGCAGAAGGGTACGAGGGCCCTTGAATCTAATTAGGGAACACTGGGAGGGAGAGAGTAGCACAGATGGAACCCCTATCGTATCCTACGTACTGGAGTTCCGGGACCGTCTAGAGGCGCTGACGGTAGTTTCAAACCGAACTCGATGGTTAAAGGTATTTCGTGCGGCGTTCGGCGAGTTTAGCTGGGATCTGAGCGGTATTCTCACTAAATGTGCCCGCAGACCCCAGCTATCTACCGAACGGTTGTTCGTATAAAAGCGATGAATATTATGTGAAATACAGATTTTTATGTGAATTGTCAGTTCTGCTGCACGAGGGGATAATCCACTTAATCGTCCATTTTAGTGGGAGGATCCCTCTCGTGCAGCAATGCCTGTTGGGATAATTACATTGCCTGATGGGAGAAATCCCCTGTAACATCTGTAAGGAAACCCCTTGCATGGGGAACTGCATAAATATGGAAGTCTGTGAATAAAGCAAGTTAGTTGACTCCCAAACTGTGTTTCGTCCGGTTATTGGGAGGATTGGGGATATTGCCTTGCTTTCTAACCTTGACTGTGGATTACCTGTGATACCAACGGAGATCGTGGACTATACTACTGCATTCCGTTACAATTGGTGGCAAGCGACGGGATCCAACCTTACAGCCGAAAAGCGGTGTTCGTGTAAACTGAAACTACCGAACAAGGAAAGCAAAGGGCAATTCGTATGGAGATTGATTATAATGTATTGAAACGGCAGACATTAAAGGAGCTACTGGAAGCCAGGGGTAAGATAGCCAACAACAAATCCAAAGCTGTGCTGATCGCTGAACTGATGGAGGGAGACAGAGCTCGCAGCGCTACACCTCCACCAGCCATGGAAGAGACCCCATACCAGAGAGAGCTGAGGACCAGGGTGGAGTTTCTGCCGCAACCAGTACCCTTGGAGATATTGACCTTGCTAATGTCAGATGTGCATGATTATCTGATGGCAAACCGCACCACGGAACCACCGTCCAGGGCAGAGTCCGTTACTGCCTTCATTTACGGACAGGTAAAGCCCAAAGTCCCATATCACGCATTTAAAGTGTTTTGTGAAGAAAAAGATGAGATTGACGGATATTTACAAGATTTCGAGAGGCTGTGTGATCTGCACGACTTGGAACCGGCCGTATGGGTACCCCTGCTGGCAGGCAGGCTATCGGGTAGGGCAGCGGAAGCCTACCGTGCTGTACCCCGAGAGGACAGCAAAGATTACCCAAAAGTAAAAAGGGCGATTTTAGAGAGGTATGCCATTACCCCAGAGGCATACCGGCGCAAGTTCAGAGGCTTGCGCAAACCCGAAAAAGATTCCCATGCAGAGTGGGCACACAAGCTGGACCAAGCATCACAAGGGTGGATACAAGCCAGCAACGCTACTACTATGGAAGAATTGAGGCAGTTAATGCTGCTGGAACAATTCTTTAATGGCTTGTCCCCAGAGGCACAAGAATGGGTGAGAGACCGAAAACCCCTCACTCTAACGGAAGCGGCTCGACTGGCTGACCAACATTTTGATGCCAGGAGACATCACGGACCCCAAAGTAAGACTTATCCCCGACTCACCGTGTCACCCAGTAACTTTACCCCTACCGGCCCCACAGTACCACTGTCTAGACCAACGGCAAGTAATCCACCACCTCCCTCCCGATACAATGGCCGGGCTAACATCCAGTGTCACACATGCAAGCAGTGGGGACATATCTCCCGAGAGTGCACTCAGAACCGGAGCAGACAAGCGTGGAACCAAGTCCGACAAAATTTGGCACCAAGAGCTGCTGCTCATCATTATCAAGTAGCACCAGCCACCCAGGAAATATTGAGCGCCCAGACCGAGGAACCTCTAGGAGTACTCCACGAGGTGATGTCGGTTCGAGCCACTGACAACAGGTAGCATCATCGCCAGCTAGTGACCCTGGAAGGGAAGGAGGTACAAGGGCTCCGAGATTCCGGGGCCACCCTAACTTTGGTAGCACCTCATTTAGTCCCGGGTTCAACCCACTATGGCGGATCGGTGGCAGTGCGAGTGGCAGGGGGAGCAGTGTACAGACTACCCACTGCCAGGGTGCATTTGGATTGGGGTGTGGGAGAGGGCACTGTGGAAGTGGGTCTTATGCAAAATTTACCCGCAGATGTTGTACTGGGGAATGACTTGGGCCAGATGACTTCTGCTTTTATACCCCCGGCTCCACACCAGGAAGCCCATCCAGTGACTACCCGGCAGCAGGCTCGCACCACGGCTTCACCAATACACTCTGAGGCTCAGGTAAGAGACCATGACCCCCACACGACCCACATGTCCTGGGATACCCCGACTACCTTTGGGGCAGAAGTGAAGTCAGACCCCACCCTAAAGATATATCGGGACAGAGTACACACTGACCAGGCAGGGCTAGAGGGGGAGCGGTACACATGGGAGAAAGGGCTACTGTACCGCATCGCGGAGAGAGGAATAGGAGGGTCCGTCACAGTGACAACCAAACAGCTAGTGGTACCCCAGAAGTATAGGCAGGAGCTACTTAGGATTGCTCATGATATCCCCTTGTCCGGACATCTAGGGATGACCCGTACCCGGTATCGATTAACGCATGCCTTCTTCTGGCCCGGAATTTCTAAGGATGTGCGACAGTAACGAGTAGGTAAACGGTAAACGAGGTGACCGCCACAAGGCCAAGCTATGTCCCCTCCCCATTATTGCAGAGCCTTTCAGTAGGGTAGCTGTGGATATAGTGGGGCCCCTGCCAAAGCCCAGTCCCTCTGGAAAAAGGTATATCCTAACGGTAGTGGACTACGCCACCAGGTACCCCGAGGTCGTAGCGCTCACTAATATTCACGCTGAAACAGTAGCTGAGGCCTTAATGAAGGTATTTTCCAGGGTGGGGTTTCCCCAAGAGATAATATCTGACCGGAGCACCCAATTCACCGCCGAGGTCACCCAACATATGTGGAAGGTATGTGGCATTAAGCCAATAGTCAATTCCGCCTACCACCCCCAGTCCAATGGACTATGTGAGAGATTCAACGGTACGCTGAAGCAGATGCTCCGTACGTTTGGGGAAACCCATAAAAACTGGGAGAGGTTTTTACCTCACCTGCTCTTTGCATATAGAGAGGTTCCCCAGGAATCGACCGGATTCTCCCCGTTCGAACTACTGTTTGGCAGAAGGGTACGAGGGCCCTTGAATCTAATTAGGGAACACTGGGAGGGAGAGAGTAGCACAGATGGAACCCCTATCGTATCCTACGTACTGGAGTTCCGGGACCGTCTAGAGGCGCTGACGGTAGTTTCAAACCGAACTCGATGGTTAAAGGTATTTCGTGCGGCGTTCGGCGAGTTTAGCTGGGATCTGAGCGGTATTCTCACTAAATGTGCCCGCAGACCCCAGCTATCTACCGAACGGTTGTTCGTATAAAAGCGATGAATATTATGTGAAATACAGATTTTTATGTGAATTGTCAGTTCTGCTGCACGAGGGGATAATCCACTTAATCGTCCATTTTAGTGGGAGGATCCCTCTCGTGCAGCAATGCCTGTTGGGATAATTACACTGCCTGATGGGAGAAATCCCCTGTAACATCTGTAAGGAAACCCCTTGCATGGGGAACTGCATAAATATGGAAGTCTGTGAATAAAGCAAGTTAGTTGACTACCAAACTGTGTTTCGTCCGGTTATTGGGAGGATTGGGGATATTGCCTTGCTTTCTAACCTTGACTGTGGATTACCTGTGATACCAACGGAGATCGTGGACTATACTACTGCATTCCGATACATGGTTTATATAATGTAAAGTAATAATGATGCAGGTTGATTGATTTCCAATTGAGCTTAGAGGCCACAAGTAGTGTTACATCTTTACTGGGCGGCCAATCGTAAACTAATGTTTACATAGAGAAATAAAAATAAATTATATTTAATATTAAGTATCTAATCAGTTGTAAGTAAAAATAAAAAAATGTGCCGTAGATAAGTTGGCGCAAACAATTAAGATAAAATATAAATATAAATATAAATTGTGGGTTTGCAGCACCCACAATATACCCAGGTAATAAGGTACAGAAACAATCACAAAACAGAAAAGTGCTGGTGCGCATACATATGTATAGAACCCCTCAAGTGTTGAGAAGTATTTACAAACAGATGATACAGTGCAAGCAAGTGTGATCCCTTATAGGGGGGGCTACAAGCCCAGGTGTATATGTGTGTATACTTATAGCCTGTTACACTGTACAGTTGGTATCTGTAGTTAAGGAGACAAAATAAGGGTGAGGGAACAGAGAAAGCACTCCTAGTGCAATACAATTATTAAAATGTAAACTAAAATAAACTGTCTCTTTAAGAATGCAACTCACAAATGTAGAGTGGTATGAGCCCCACTCTAAGCTATCTCGCCCAGGGAGGATCAGCCCCTTGGGTACACAGGATCTGATAAATGCTCCTGTGACTCCAGTGTCAGGCAAAAAACATTTATTAAAAATAAAAACAACTGATAGTCAAATAGTGAATACACACACCAGCCAGCAGGACCGGCCCCAGAAAGAGAGAGATTACACTGAACTGTTATCAAACTCCCCATGGTGTGACTATCAGTTGTTTTTATTTTTAATAAATGTTTTTTGCCTGACACTGGAGTCACAGGAGCATTTATCAGATCCCGTGTACCCAGTGGCGTCTCTAGGATTCATTTTTAGGGGGGGCACATGGTGGGCCAGGGACAAAAGTAGGGGGGCACATTTAACCCCGCCCTCGCCGCAGTTTGGCCCCGCCCCTGCCGCATGTTAAGCCCCGCCCCCGACCCAATGTGTTTTTTTGGGTTTTTTGTTTTTTATTTAATAATCCCTGGTGGAGGATTCGTTATTTTCCACCAGGGATTATTAAAAATATAGTGCCATAGTTGCCAACATTTGAGAAATTGGGACATTCAGCGCTCCCTGTACAGTGCTGCTCTCTGTATAATACATGGCTGTGTGTATAATATCCTGGGACAGTCAGTGCTCCCTGTATAGTGTTGCTCACTGTATAATACATGGCTGTGTGTATAATATCCTGGGACAGTCAGTGCTCCCTGTATAGTGTTGCTCTCTGTATAATACATGGCTGTGTGTATAATATCCTGGGACAGTCAGTGCTCCCTGTATAGTGCTGCTCTCTGTATAATACAGATCTGTTTGTGTATAATATCCAAAGACAGAGAGCAGCACTATACAGGGAACAATGATTGTCCCAGGATATTATACAGATACAGACCTGTATTATACAGAGAACAGCACTATAGTATTATACAGATAGCTGAGCATATACCCCATGTCACAATCTCTAGACTACAAGTACCTGTCAACAGCAGCTCCCAGATGCGTGTAACAGGGCTAAAGTGTGCGGCAGCTCACACAGATGATTCAGCGGTAAAGCGCACTTGCTGGCAGAGCCAAACTGGAAAGCAGCCCTGGAAAAAAAATGTATGCCATTCCTACAGGTCAATATATATATATATATATATATGATAAACAATACACAAGCATGTTTAGGTGAGTGCAACCATCCCCCCATGTTTCCTATATATATATATATATATATATATATAGTACAGTGAGCACACAAGCTCACTGACATGCGCAAATAGGCTCACTGACAGACAAAAAACTCTCTGACTCGCACACGGGCTTACTACAGACAAACTCACTTGTATAAACACAAGGCTCACTACAAAGAAGTTCAGGGACACACACATGCTCAATAAATGGAAGCTCACTGACACACACAAGCAGTACCATCTTAACAGTGTTAAGGGCAAAGCAGTGCACTGGGGCCCTTCCTACACAACAACTGACAGGAATAATAATTGTAATTATTGATAGACTGCTGAGTACATACACACAGTACACAAATACGAACACCGAGAAACTTCTAAACACACACACACACACAGACGTTGCTGAATGCACACAGGCTGATTTTTACACTTACACACAGACTGCTGAATCCAACACACACACAGCTGAGTCCATACACACACACACACACACACACACACAGACATACAGACTACTGAGTCCATACACACACAGACTGCTGAGTCCATATACACAGACTGCTGAGTCCATATACACACAGACAGAGTGCTGAGTCCATACACACACAGACTGCTGAGTCCTAGATACAGACACACACAGACTGCTGAGTCCATACACACACACGCAGACTGCTGAGTCCATACACACATACAGATTGCTGAGTCCACACACACATACAGACTGCTGAGTCCATACACACACAGACTGATGAGTCCATACACACACAGACTGATGAGTCCATACACACACACACACACAGATACACAGACTGCTAAGTCTATACACACACACAGATACACAGATTGCTAAGTCCATACACACACAGACACACAGACTGCTGAGTCCATACACACACAGACACAGACTGCTGAGTTCATACACACAGACACACAGACTGCTGAGTCCATACACACAGAGACACACAGACTGCTGAGTCCATACACACACAGACTGCTGAGTCCATACACACACAGACTGCTGAGTCCATATACACACAGACTGCTGAGTCCATATACACACAGACAGACACACAGACTGCTGAGTCCATACACACACACACACAGAGTGCTGAGTCCATACACACACAGACTGCGGAGTCCTAGATACAGACACACACAGACTGCTGAGTCCATACACACATACAGATTGCTGAGTCCATACACACATACAGACTGCTGAGTCCATACACACATACAGACTGCTGAGTCCATACACACATACAGAAGGCTGAGTCCATACACACATACAGACTGATGAGTCCATACACACACAGACTGATGAGTCCATACACACACAGACACAGACTGCTGAGTCCATACCTACACCGACACACAGACTGCTGAGTCCATACACACACCGACTGCTGAGTCCATACACACACAGACTGATGAGTCCATACACACACAGACTGATGAGTCCATACACACACACACTGCTGAGTCCATACACACACACACACAGATACACAGACTGCTAAGTCCATACACACACACAGATACACAGACTGCTAAGTCCATACACACACACAGATACACAGACTGCTAAGTCCATACACACACAGATACACAGACTGCTGAGTCCATACACACACACAGACACAGACTGCTGAGTCCATACACACACAGACACAGACTGCTGAGTCCATACACACATAGACACAGACTGCTGAGTCCATACACACACAGACACAGACTGCTGAGTCCATACACACACAGACACACAGACTGCTGAGTCCATACACACACAGACACACAGACTGCTGAGTCCATACACACAGAGACACACAGACTGCTGAGTCCATACACACACAGACTGCTGAGTCCATATACACACAGACTGCTGAGTCCATATACACACAGACACACATACTGCTGAGTTCATACACACACACACACATAGTGCTGAGTCCATACACACACAGACTGCTGAGTCCTAGATACAGACACACACAGACTGCTGAGTCCATACACACACACACACAGACTGCTGAGTCCATACACACACAGACTGATGAGTCCATACACACACAGACTGATGAGTCCATACACACACAGACTGATGAGTCCATACACACACTGCTGAGTCCATACACACACTGCTGAGTCCATACACACACACACAGATACACAGACTGCTAAGTCCATACACACACACAGATACACAGACTGCTAAGTCCATACACAGACACAGACTGCTGAGTCCATACACACACACACAGACACAGACTGCTGAGTCCATACACACACACAGACACAGACTGCTGAGTCCATACACACACACACAGACACAGACTGCTGAGTCCATACACACACACAGACTGCTGAGTCCATACACACACACAGACTGCTGAGTCCATACACACACAGACACAGACTGCTGAGTCCATACACACACAGACACAGACTGCTGAGTCCATACACACACAGACACAGACTGCTGAGTCCATACACACACAGACACAGACTGCTGAGTCCATACACACACAGACACAGACTGCTGAGTCCATACACACACAGACACAGACTGCTGAGTCCATACACACGCCGACACACAGACTGCTGAGTCCATACACACACCGACTGCTGAGTCCATACACACACAGACTGCTGAGTCCATACACACACACACAGACACAGACTGCTGAGTCCATACACACACAGACACAGACTGCTGAGTCCATACACACACACAGACACAGACTGCTGAGTCCATACACACACACAGACTGCTGAGTCCATACACACACACAAACTGCTGAGTCCATACACACACACAGACTGCTGAGTCCATACACACACAGACACAGACTGCTGAGTCCATACACACACAGACACAGACTGCTGAGTCCATACACACACAGACACAGACTGCTGAGTCCATACACACACAGACACAGACTGCTGAGTCCATACACACGCCGACACACAGACTGCTGAGTCCATACACACACCGACTGCTGAGTCCATACACACACCGACTGCTGAGTCCATACACACACAGACTGCTGAGTCCATACACAGACACAGACTGCTGAGTCCATACACACACACACAGACACAGACTGCTGAGTCCATACACACACACAGACACAGACTGCTGAGTCCATACACACACACAGACACAGACTGCTGAGTCCATACACAGACACAGACTGCTGAGTCCATACACACACAGACACAGACTGCTGAGTCCATACACACACAGACACAGACTGCTGAGTCCATACACACACAGACACAGACTGCTGAGTCCATACACACACAGACACAGACTGCTGAGTCCATACACACACAGACACAGACTGCTGAGTCCATACACACACAGACACAGACTGCTGAGTCCATACACACGCCGACACACAGACTGCTGAGTCCATACACACACAGACACATACTGCTGAGTCCATACACACGCCGACACACAGACTGCTGAGTCCATACACACACCGACTGCTGAGTCCATACACACACCGACTGCTGAGTCCATACACACACAGACTGCTGAGTCCATACACACACAGACTGCTGAGTCCATACACACACAGACTGCTGAGTCCATACATACACACAGACACTGACTGCTGAGTCCATACACACACAGACTGCTGAGCAGAGGCGGCTCTAGACCTTATGAGGCCTTAGGCGTAACTCAAACATGAGGCCCCACTAACAAAAAAGTGTCACATATACACATTGATGCACAGTTTACCTGTGTATGTGCCTGAGAGTGTGTCTGACAGAGAGTATCCTTGTGTGTGAGAATGTATGTCTCTGTGAGCATGTTTGCGTTTTTGTGAGACTGAAGTGTGTTGTGTGTATGGCGGGTGATGGTGTGAGGGGGGTGATGGTGAGAGGGAAAGCGGGGTGATGGTGAGAGTGAGCGGGGTTGATGTGAGAAGGAAGGGGGTGATGTGAGAAGGAAGGGGGGTGATGTGAGAGTGGAGGGGGGGTGATGTGAGAAGGAAGGGGGGTGATGTGAGAAGGAGGGGGGTGATGTGAGAAGGAGGGGGGTGATGTGAGAAGGAAGGGGGGTGATGTGAGAAGGAGGGGGGTGCTGTAAGAAGGAAGGGGGGTGATGTGAGAAGGAGGGGGGTGCTGTGAGAAGGAGGGGGGTGATGTGAGAGTGGAGGGGGTGATGTGAGAGTGGAGGGGGGGTGATGTGAGAGTGGAGGGGGGTGATGTGAGAGTGGAGGGGGGGTGATGTGAGAGTGGAGGGGGGTGATGTGAGAGTGGAGGGGGGTGATGTGAGAGTGGAGGGGGTGATGTGAGAGTGAGGGGGGGTTGATGTGAGAGTGAGGGGGGGTTGATGTGAGAGTGAGGGGGGTTGATGTGAGAGTGAGGGGGGTTGATGTGAGAGTGAGGGGGGTTGATGTGAGAGTGAGGGGGGGTTGATGTGAGAGTGAGGGGGGGTTGATGTGAGAGTGAGGGGGGGTTGATGTGAGAGTGAGGGGGGTTGATGTGAGAGTGAGGGGGGGTTGATGTGAGAGTGAGGGGGTGATGTGAGAGTGAGGGGGGTGATGTGAGAGTGAGGGGGTGATGTGAGAGTGAGGGGGTGATGTGAGAGTGAGGGGGTGATGTGAGAGTGGGGGGGTGATGTGAGAGTGGGGGTGATGTGAGAGTGGGGGGGTGATGTGAGAGTGGGGGTGATGTGAGAGTGGGGGGGTGATGTGATGTGAGAAGGAGGGGGGTGATGTGAAAAGGAGGGGGGTTGATGGTGAGGGTGGTGAGGGGGTGAGGGTGGTGAGGGGGTGAGGGGGTGAGGCTGAGGGTGGTGAGGGTGTGAGGCTGAGGGTGGTGAGGGGGTGAGGCTGAGGGCGGTGATGGGGTGAGGCTGAGGGTGGTGAGGGGGTGAGGCTGAGGGTGGTGAGGGGGTGAGGCTGAGGGGGGTGAGGGGGTGAGGCTGAAGGGGGTGAGGGGGTGAGGCTGAGGGGGGTGAGGGGGTGAGGCTGAGGGTGGTGAGGGGGTGAGGCTGAGGGTGTGAGGCTGAGGGTGTTGAGGGGGTGAGGCTGAGGGTGGTGAGGCTAAGGGTGGTGAGGCTGAGGGGGGTGAGGCTGAGGGGGGTGAGGCTGAGGGGGATGGGGGGTGATGCTGAGGATGGTGAGGGGGTGATGCTGCGGGTGGTTGGGGTGGGGGGGGTGATGCTGAGGATGGTGAGGGGGGTTATGCGGAGGATGGTGAGGTGGTGATGCTGAGGGTGGTGAGGGAGGGTGATGCTGAGGGTGGTGAGGGAGGGTGATGCTGAGGGTGGTGGGGTGGTGAGGCTGAGGGTGGTGGGGTGGTGAGGCTGAGGGTGCTGAGGCTTAGGGTGGTGGGGGGTGCTGAGGCTGAGGGTGGTGGGGGGTGCTGAGGCTGAGGGTGGTGTTGGGTGCTGAGGCTGAGGGTGGTGGGGGGTGCTGAGGCTGGTGGGGTGGTGAGGCTGAGGGTGGTGATGGGGTGAGGCTGAGGGTGGTGGGGAGGGTGGTGAGGCTGAGGGTGGTGGGGGGTGCTGAGGCTGAGGGTGGTGTGGGGTGCTGAGGCTGAGGGGTGTGGGATGCTGAGGCTGAGAGTTGTGGGGTGCTGAGGGTGGTGGGGGTGGTGAGGCTGAGGGTGGTGGGGAGGGTGGTGAGGCTGAAGTTGGTAGGGAGGCTGAGGGTGGTGAGGCTGAGGGTGGTGGGGAGGGTGGGGATGCTGAAGGTGGTGGGGAGGGTGGGGAGGCTGAAGGTGGTGGGGAGGGTGGGGATTCTGAAGGTGGTGGGGAGGGTGGTAAGGCTGAAGTTGGTAGGGAGGTGAGGCTGAGGGTGGTGGGGAGGGTGGTGGGGCTGAGGGTGAGGAGGCTGAGGGTGGTAGGGAGGGTGGTGAGGCTGGCTGAGGGTGGTAGGGAGGGTGAGGAGGCTGAGGGTGGTGGGGAGGGTGGTGAGGCTGGCTGAGGGTGGTAGGGAGGCTGAGTCCATACATACAGACACACAAACTTCCTCACTAGCAAGCAGGCAGACAGACAGACACACACACAGACACAAGCACATTAAGCATACCTGTCATTGGAGCATGTTGCTGGGTGTCAGCCATCTTGCATCCTTTCCAGCAGCAGCATGGGCTGCTGCTTAACGGCGGGGGCGGGGCTTGTGTGCGGGGGCGGGGCCTGTGCCAGGGAGCCTGTCAGTGCTCCCTCCAGCCCCAGACAGCCCCTTGCACAATTCCAGCTGCTCTGCCTGCATTCCCTCGGGCTGTCACAGGCTGTCACAGCCCGAGGGGAATATAATTTAAACACATAGCCAGTAGGTTGCTGGCATTTGGGGGGGCACAAGGGGGAGCACAGCATGATGTAGGGGGGGCCATGGCCCCCTCTGCCCCCCCCCCCTAGCGACGCCACTGCGTGTACCCAAGGGGCTGATCCTCCCTGGGCGAGATAACTTGAGTGGGGCTCATACCACTCTACATTTGTGAGTTGCATTCTTAAAGAGACAGTTTATTTTAGTTTAAATTTTAATAATTGTATTGCACTAGGAGTGCTTTCTCTGTTCCCTCCCCCCTACTTTTGTCTCCTTAACTACAGATACCAACTGTACAGTGTAACAGGCTATAAGTATACACACATATACACTTGGGCTTGTAGACACCCTATAAGGGATCACACTTGCTTGCACTGTATCATCTGTTTGTAAATACTTCTCAACACTTGAGGGGTTCTATACATATGTATACGCACCAGCACTTTTCTGTTTTGTGTAAGTAAAAATAAATTAAAAACAATCATCAATACAGCAGAATATAGAGTAATTAGAATTATGAAGAAAAAAAAAAACATTTGAGCCTTTTCTTTAGTTCTCAAAAGTATTGATAAATATTTTGTTGGATCATATACAACACAGAAAAACAGTTTGAGGTTGTGATATTATGAATACTACAGGGCTGGTTTAGAAGTGTATTTCACCAGTTTTGTTGATACACATATACAAAGTGTAAAATTATTAGCATGCAGCTTATTGCTGGACACTTGACTTGGAGAATAATTTTGGCCAAACTGCAATTTAGTTGAATTTAAGCCAATCAGTGGATTAGTCAATTCAGAACTCCCAGCCAAAGTGTACCAGAATCGCAAACCAACCAATATGCGCCTTGGCCGATCATGTTTGTTTTGTTTAGTGATTCTGAATTCCGCCTGTGTCACCAAAAAAAGAGATAATTGATGGGAAAAAGATAAATATATATATAAAGATCACAACAGTTTAAAATGGCAGGAAAATGCTTCTATTAGTGTACTAGAAAATATATACATAATATTATGTATATATTTGTAGAACAATGTTTGGTCAACTTTTATGCCCTTTTTGTTAATCTGATCCAGGGCTCGAGTCCTGCAGGAACGCGTGGGAACGGCGTTCCTGCACTTTTTTCACAGCAGGAACGCCGTTCCCCCTGCAGGCACTCAGGGGGCGGCAAAAAAGCCGCCCCCAAATGCCCTCTGTTCCCCCTGTCATGGGGGGGCCACCTGATTGCCCCCCCTCCTCACCCCCGGCGGGCGGCTCTCTCCCTGTCACACGCGGCGAGGGAGCTGTGTCCTCTCTGCTCCCTCTCGCCGCGTGGGTTGTCTGCTGATGCCGGGAGCCGGAATATGACGTCATATTCCGGCTCCCTGCATCAGAAAACGGCGCGCGGCGAGAGGGAGCAGAGAGTACACAGCTCCCTCGCCGCGTGTGACAGGGAGAGAGCCGCCCGCCGGGGGTGAGGAGGGGGGCAATCAGGTGGCCCCCCCATGCCAGCCTCACTGCAGCCCCACTGGACCCCAGGGACCCATCCATGCCAGCTTTCCTGAAAGGTAGGGAGGCTGGGTGGGTGGGAAATGTTTATTTGAATAATTTGTATATATGTATGTCTGTTAGTGTATGTGTATGTATGTCTGTGTGTATGTCTGTTAGTGTATGTATGTCTGTGTGTATGTCTGTTAGTGTATGTGTATGTATGTCTGTTAGTGTATGTCTGTTAGTGTATGTGTATGTATGTCTGTGTGTATGTCTGTTAGTGTATGTGTGTGTATGTATGTCTGTGTGTATGTCTGTTAGTGTATGTGTATGTCTGTTAGTGTATGTGTGTGTCTGTTAGTGTATGTCTGTTAGTCTATGTATGTGTGTATGTCTGTTAGTCTATGTCGGTTAGTGTATGTGTATGTATGTGTGTGTATGTCTGTTAGTGTATGTGTGTGTGTGTGTGTGTGTATGTCTGTTAGTGTATGTGTATGTCTGTTAGTGTATGTGTGTATGTCTTTTAGTGTGTGCGTGTGTGTGTGTATGTCTGTTAGTCTATGTGTGTGTATGTTAGTTCATGTCTGTTGGTGTATGTATGTGTGTGTTTGTGTCAGTGTGTGTGTGTGTGTGTGTGTGTGTGTGTGTGTATGTGTGTATTTACGTCTGTTATCATATGTACGTGTGTGTGAGTGTATGTGCTTCTGTTAGTGTATGCATGTTTGCGTGTATGTGCTTCTGTTAGTGTATGCATGTGTGTGCGTATGAGTGTATGTGCTTCTGTTAGTGTATGCACATGTTTGCGTGTATGTGCTTCTGTTAGTGTATGTTTGTAAGTGTCTGTCAAATCAGTGAGAGTCTGTTTGTCATTTAGTGTGTGTGTGACTATTAGTGTGTGTCTGTCAGTGTGTTTGTGTGTGTCTCTCTGTCAATGAATGAGTGTGTGTCAGTGAATGTGTGTGTGTGTCAAATCAGTGACGTCTGTGTGTTTGTCATGTAGTGTGTGTGTTACTGTCAGTGTGTATCTGCCAGTGTGGGTGTCTGTCAGAGAGTGTGCTTAGAGGGACACTATAGGCACCCAGACAATTTCAGCTCATTGAAGTGGTCTGGGTGCAGTGTCCCAGTCCCCTTAAACCTGCAAGTGTAATTATTGCGGTTTCTCAGAAACTGCAATAATTACCTTGAGGGGTAACTCCACCTCTAGTGGCTGTCTATCAGACACTAGAGGGACTTTCGGGTGGTTAGGTGACCAAAAGTCGCCTAACTGATGCTGGACGTCCTCACCCCTGTGCATGAGGACATCCAGCATCTGCTAAATACCCATAGGATTTTAACCCCATCAGTGTCGAATGAGGGAGGGGGGGCACTACAGGGAATTATAGTGCCAGGAAAACAGCTTTGTTTTCCTGGCACTATAGTATTTCTTTAAAAGGAGCAGGAAAAGGTGGAGTCTAAAGAGGAAGGGGTGGGTTCTTAATCAGGAAGCGGTGCGCCCTTGACAGGAAGGGGTGGTAAATTTAGATTAGGGGGTGCTCCGGTATAGTCATGCCTAGGGCAGCACAAAATTAAAATACACCACTGTGTGAGTGTCTGAGTATGTGTGTGCGTCTGTGAGTGTCTGAGTGCATGTGTGTGTCTGTGAGTGTATGTGTGTGCACGCGTTTATATATGCATACGAGTGGGGTTTTTTTTGGTGGGGGAGAGTTCCCACACTTTTTTCCCCAGGACTTGACCCCTGATCTGATCCAATTCCCAAATCAAAATTTCAGTTCTGAAATTCTGACGGGTGGACCAACATTTGGCAAAAATGTGTTTGTCCCCAAAAAAATTCTAGTTTCAGAAAATAATGATTTAGAATGAACAAAATGTTCTCATCATGCAAATGTCCACTGGACAGCACTATCCTATCACTATAATGCAATTATTATTGATCATATGAAAACAATACACACACAATTGTGTCCCAAATTCGGTGAGTAGGTAATAATTATAATCAATACAGACAAAAAAAAACTAAAATAAAGCACATAAAACATTGCCCTTCTCTTGATTTTGCTTAATCAGATGTTAAGTAGATAACTCTAATTCGCTGTCCTTGGGATTGCCATATTTAAGAATACTAAATTAAAGAGCTATACTCTAAACTGCTGAAAAATCTAAATTAAGAAGAGCCCTTTTAATTATGCTCTTTCACTTGTTAATTAGATAACTCCCTAATTTGCTAACAAATAGATCGGAAGCATACTAACTTGATTAATTATGGATCCAAGAGTTTTAATTTCGTTTTCTATCAGTTTGCATATTCTGATGCTTCCGAATGACCAAAATTACCGAAATTACCGAATTCAGACGAAATTCAAATTGAAAACCTATTGCATATGTCTAATTAAACTAATTATGTGCATATTTCTATATAAAGCATGAAAAAGGAACAACATTGCAGAACTTTGATTTAAAACTTTTTATTACCATATATCAATTGTAAAAAGCTAGTCATATTTACATAAAAAAAAAAAAAAATTGGAAATGCAATGCAATGATCACTTAATTAGTCCAGGATAGAAACAGGTATTTAGCTTGACATGAACTAGATGAACAAGGTATCTATCAGACCGGCAAACTGAATTCCATGCCATGACAATACATAAAGGGATTCAAGGTCTAGTTTAAATAACAAGTAGATATAGGCTTCACGTACAAACAACAGGTTGCAGAATTGCATCAATACACTGGACATGGAATAAGATGCCTTGGAGGCTATTAAAAGCAAATTCAAACTTACAGAGATTTATATGGATATTCACTAAACACCAGATTTTGTTCACAGTTTCATAAGCTTCCCAAATAATCCAATACTGTTAGTAAAACCAAATTATTTATCTCTAGAAGTCACCATTGAAGTATTTGAGCTGTTTTGTAGTCAGGTTGGGGCATGTCTACTATACTTTAAAAATAGTGACAGGGCAGCCATTGCTGCCCACTCACTAGGAAAGAACCATTGCATGGAGATGGGGCCTGTTAAAGAAGGGTGAGGGGCAGGGCCGGACTGGGGATACAAAGCCGCCCTGGAAAAAAAAAATCTACGCCAGCCCCATAAGTCATTGCGCCATATATTGTCTCATGTAATATGTAAGGCTATGTCTTGTCACCCAGATGAGTAATATATATATATATATATATATATATATATATATATATATATATATATATATATTATATATATATTGCTTTTTCTAATATAAAATACTGGTCCGTTCAGAGTAAAACGTTTAAAGGACCACTCTAGGCACCCAGACCACTTCAGCTTAATGAAGTGGTCTGGGTGCCAGGTCCAGCTAGGGTTAACTAATTGTTTTATAAACATAGCAGTTTCAGAGAAACTGCTATGTTTATCAATTAGTTAAGCCTTCCAATATTTCCTCTAGTGGCTGTCTCACTGACAGCCGCTAGAGGCGCTTGCGTGATTCTCACTGTGAAAATCACAGTGAGAGCACGCAAGCGTCCATAGGAAAGCATTATGAATGCTTTCCTATGTGACCGGCTGAATGCGCGCGCAGCTCTTGCCGCACGTGCGCATTCAGCCGACGGGGAGGAACGGAGGCGGAGAGGAGGAGGAGAGCTCCCCGCCCAGCACTGGAAAAAGGTAAGTTTTTACCCCTTTCCCCTTTCCAGAGCCCGGCGGGAGGGGGTCCCTGAGGGTGGGGGCACCCTCAGGGCACTCTAGTGCCAGGAAAACGAGTATGCTTTCCTGGCACTAGAGTGGTCCTTTAATTTTACAGTAAGCATACTCACATGCAGTGTTTACATTGCTTCCTAGTGACACCTCTAGTGACAGACACTCAGACGGTCACTAGAGGCGCTTCCTGTGTCAGTACGGATTGGCTGAGATCATCAAGCTTGATGAACTTAGTCATAGAGGCAGGGCCTGTCAAGGGGAGACCAGCACGACGTTGAAAAAAAAAAAAAAAGGTGAGTAAAACACTATTTTTAAAAACACACACAGACACCATGACAGACACACACACACACACCACATGACACATACATATACCATGACAGACACACACACACACACACCATGACAGACACACACACTATGACAGACATACACACACCTTGACAGACATACAAACATCTTGACACACACATATACCATGACAGACACACCATGACACAGACCATGATACAGACAGACACACACACACCATGACAGACACACACACACACCCACCATGACACAGACAGACACACACACACCATGATACAGACACACCGTGACACAGGCACACACACCGTGACACAGACACACATGACACAGACAGACACACACACACTATGACACAGACACACACCATGACACAGACAGACACACACACACACCATGACACAGACAGACAGACACACACACACCATGACACAGACAGACAGACACACACACACCATGACAGACAGACAGACACACATACACACACACCATGACACAGACAGACACACACTCACACACCATGAAAGACAGAAACACACACACACACACACCATGACAGACAGACACACACACAAACACAGCATGACAAAGACAGACACACACACACCATGACACAGACAGACACACACACACCATGACAGAGAGACACACACATCATGACACAGACAGACACATACACCATGACAGACAGACACACACAGCATGACACAGACAGACACAAACACCATGACACATACAGACACACACACACACACACACCATGAAAGACAGACACACACACCATGACACAGACAGACACACACACACACACACACACACACACCATGACAGACAGACACACACAGCATGACACAGACACACACACACACACTCCCACTGACAGACTGACATACATACTTTTTGCTACCTGTGGCTGGGCAGACAGATAGGTGTACTGGCGGCCGCAGGGAGAACTTGGATGGCGGCCGCAGGGAGAACTTGGATGGCAGCCGCAGGGGGAGCTCTTCTGGCGGCCGCAGGAGGAGCTGGCTGTGCTGTCTCTGCTCCCCAGCGCGCAGCTTAATGAGACTGGGGCCGGAATATGACGTCATATAACACTGCTTACAGTCTATAAGGCTTTTATCTGCTATGAGAGCTCAGTATACAGCGAGTCCCCAAAAAGATGCATTCTTTTTATTGCGTTCTTGGTTTGTTTCATATGTTATTTATTTATTTTTTACATTTTTCTTTTTATTAGTGGGAAATTATGGATTTTAATATGGCCTTTTTTGTGGCTGATGAAAAAAAGAATTAACAGAGAAGAAGACTTCTAAACTTAAGCATAATTATTTCTTGTACACATTAGTTTTAATGGCCTCCCTCACTATTATTAGAGTGAGGGAGGTAAGTTGGGTTATTTAATTGTAATGAGGGGAGCTAGGGAATTGTGGACCCCAATTGGGGGCGTGGGCAATGGCATGGTCACACCTCCAATTGTTTAATAATTTAGAGCCCCCACCCGCCACCCATGGGTGGCTCTAGGTTCCCCCCTGAATATTAATATTAAGGCTCCCACCCGCTGCCAGTGGATGAGGGTGAGTGAGAGTATATTAGGTCCTACCCCTGATTATTATTATTATTATTATTATTATTATTATTAATAGGGATCCCAACAACTGCCAACGGGTGGGGGCCAGTGGGAGCCTAAATCCCTCCTAAAATTATAATAGCCTATACCCTTTGCCCATGGGTGGGACTGGGGGCCAGTACAATGCCTCCCCCCTCCCCCTTTTTTTTCTTTAATTAAATAGCCACCAAGCACTGGCCATGTGTAATGGCAAGTGTCTACAGATCAATGTCCCAATATTTATTTTAAAGTTCCCCACCCGATCCCCAGAGGTGAGGACACGCTGCCCCTCTGTTTTTTTAAAAGCCTCATGGGATGGAGCCTTTCTAGCAACTGGGTAATATGGCTGCGCAGTGACTAGTTTTAAAAGAATAATTGATATGCACTCAACCTTCCTTATAGTAATATAGGGTTAACTTTTGCACTGTAGAAGACTGAGCTATGACGGGGCATTGTGGGCAATCGCCTAGCCCTTAATAAAGATATTAAGCCTGTTCTAACTACCGAGGACCCACATTCTTGATAAAGAGAATTTAATATAGAAAAAAATTAGAAAAGTTAACTATGAGCAAATGATAAAATAAATAGACAGTCAGAAGCGATTTTCATAAAATAAACAATTATTAATTTTACCATTCAACTTGATGCAAAGACAGCAGATTATTTTAGGATATTACTATGTATAAATCTCCCTCCTAACATGTTAATGTAATCCTTTAAAAATATTGAATGACAAATTTGTTTTATTGCAGCACATTTTTGACTGTGAAATACATGCATAATAGTAATATTTGAATGAATAAGAACGTTGCTACAAAATATGGCCTTATAGTCATATCAACAGCTGAGATTTCTCAAAGGGAAGCACTATTTAAAGTGCTAAACTTGGGCTCTTTTACAAAATGTACAGCCATCACAAGAACAGCATATAAAAAACACAGACATTTAAAGATAGAATGCATTGTCAATGTGTAATCAGCCTCTGCCTAGCAGAAGATTTTGAATCTTTGATTTCTAGATAGCAAAGTGAAAACAGAAACTTGAAAATGTACATTAGCTAAGACAGCTAGATTACATACATGAATCAAAAAGAATCCAAATGAGCTCTCAGATAAAAGCCTGGGCGCTTGATGAGACTTTGTGATAAGGGTTCTGATTGGTGATAAGACTGCAAAAGCAGACAGAGACAAGCCAATCACTGAAATGATAGCTAATAAAGCATCCAGAAATTGTCATAACTAACGTGTCTTCCTTGTTGTTCTGTTTGTTGTGTTGTTGCTTTTGACTGATTAAATAATTTATATCAGAATACTTTTGTAATTTGATTCCTGTCACATTCAAACATTTTTTTTTCTTTTTTACATTCTAATTAGCACTGTGCCAAAACAATAGTCACAATAAAATGCTGCATGCTGACTCCCATAATGTTTTATTGGCCTTTCTAAATTCCATTGCAGCAAATCTCTTATACCATTTTCAGCAAGGTCTATATATATTTCAAACTCTCTATTGAACAAAGCCTCTGTTTGTATTTTATGAATATCTCAAAATACAAGCAGCAAAATAAATCGGAGTGATGTTGCGGAGTAACTAGATTTTATGCCATATAGAACTACAAGAGGCAGTGGCCTTATCTGTTCCCTTGCGACCAGAGCTACACAGACTACATAGCATGTCCTTCACTATTTTATGAGTCCAAACGCCGACAAAGGCTTTCTGTTTTTTTGGTTTTGTTTTTTTTAATGGACAGCCATTCAAAACACCTACACTGCAGTAATATTGCCAGTACACAGGATGCATAGTGGATGGATCTTCTTTTGGTAAAAGGCTCTGGCTTATTTTGAATCAAGCACCTATGTGTAGCCTCCAAGCACATTGTAGCACTAATTTAACTACTCTTGTGTGCTTCCCATCCCTATTCTTGTTGCATATACTGATCATGAAACAATCCTTACTATTGTATGATAGCGGCTGAATACTCTAACACTGTAATATGGTAACCTCTCACCACTTCTTCATCACATTGAAATGATGATGAATAGGGGGCGGACCGAACATCGCATATGTTCGCCATCCGTGGTGAACGCGAACATGCGATGTTCGCCAGCCAACCGTTCGGGACATCACTAAGACGATGCATGTCAAAACAGTTTGCTCTATTTTGTGTTTCCTCCAATCCTATTAAGGACCTAAAATATAAACCATTTTGTTTTAGGAAATCGAATCTAAATTCTTTGGCAAAGTGTTACATGTTGAAGAATATTGCTTGTTGTATTTATCATTCTATTTCTGTTTTAGTATTGTTTGTTGGTGTTTTTATATGTCATATGAAGAACTGTAAAATATGCTTGGAATTAATGCACTGATGGAATTCATGCAGCATTTAAAAATAAATTGAATTAGTGTTAGGTACATCGAAAAGATATTTTAAATGCAAGTTCAGCTTGTCTCTACAAATAGAAATATTGCATATAACACCATTCAGGGTTTTTGATAACTATAAACACGTTGTCTCTGTAATCATAATTCTGGGTTTTCACTTCTACACTTCCTGAGGACCAAACTAAATTCCATAACAAATAAGCGGCAAATAGGTATCATAAGAAAAAAGAAAATCTACCGGTGGTTTCTAGGGCCCTCTTGTAACTTAGGGGATTTAAAATCTGATGCTCACTCACTTTGGGTTAAAGAATCTCCGATTAACTTATATGTACAAATCCATCACTGCTATTCATATATTGCTAGGGAGTCAGCTGTTCCAAAACCCTCTCTCATTAATAGAGCTCAACACTTCAAGTAGACTCAATATTTCTCAAAATGTCAATACTTCGGCTTATCTATCATTTTCTAATCTAAACACACTGCTGTGATTCCACCCTAATGGGGGCACAGCAAAATAACTGAGGCCCATTCTGCATGGGGGAGACTATTTCAATATCATATCTGCTTATCTCATACCTCACGTTATCACAATCCTCCTCTCATTTACGTCAGCAGATAGACACACTTACAAAGAGATTGATGATAATTAGCAGATAGAACAGACAGACAGATCATTTGAAGTGTCACCCAGGGAGGACTAACTTTAGTATGATTTCTATTTACCAGTTTCTATATTGCTTCATATACAAATTTACGATTCAGTTGCTTTAACCACTTAGTATAATAGTGCAAATAGACTAATTGTAACAACTGTTCACAACAGCCCATGGGATGTTAAATCCTTATGAAATACTAAGCATTAGAGCACAACAGATCAATTCCTCCAGCAGATCAATTTTCGGATGAGGTCAACCTTTTCACTACCCAGACTATTATTTATTTAATTACTTTTTCTTCTTATTTCAAATAACCTAACTTAACTATGCAGAATAAAGTCTGATATTTACAAAGGTTTTTTGTGTTGTTGTTTTTTTTTACTATTTTATTTGCACTATCAAAGATCTCTTTAAAGGATTGTGGGTTTTGTCAAATGTTTTGTTGTACATGATCATATCACTAAATGGCAGGAACATCTGAATTTTAAAACTACACGTTAAAAAAACATTTAATTTTTCTGATAAATAATTTCATTATCAAAGGTGATGTTAGGGCACGGAAGAGTTACAATGCAAATAATGTAGGAACAAGTATAAATGCTGCGTAGGGTGCATGTGCTAGTTTGAAAGGTCACTAAAACCTCTCCACTTGCTTTCTCTTGTCTGGTGTTGGAGATCCACTGAAACCTTGTGTGTCATTAATGACCCACTTTGCTATCTTGATTAATTGTTGGGATATTTGCAAAATACGTGAAACTGTATATGCACTCAAGAAAATCAGCCTTTGCTACTTGCAGGCAATGTTATGTGATAGTGTACAACACATATACAGCGCCTTGCATATAGCTTCACCCTGCTTGGACAGTTACATATTTTGTGGGGTTTGTAGATACCCTTCAAAGCGTTACTCCACCTTCTATGACCATTTCTGCTTTTAGAAGTCGTCATGGAGCAAGGAATCTGTGTGTGCAGTGTTTCTGCTTGAAAACATGCCTATACAGACATTGGTCTAGTTATACTGCCAGAACATGTGACTCTGTTCTGGACTCCCTAATGTTAGTTCTGTGCAAAATTACTTCAGCCATTAGCATGCACAGTACGTTGTCAATGGATGTAATTAGCAGACAGAGCAGACAGAGCTGTGAGCGCACCTGCAAGTAGAAGCCCTAACAATATGCTTAATTCATGTCCTTCTGTAATGACAGCCCTCCTCTCTCTTCTGTCCTCCTTCCATAAAGACAGCCCTCTGAAATGAAAGCCCTCCTTGTCATGGGAGTCTTACCCCAATTCGCAGGAAAATGAAAACCCACAAAAGGGAGATCCGAAAGACATATTACCAAGCCTTAAATCGTCGGACTTAACATATTAAAACAGCAAGAAACAAGGTCAGAGTACGCCAAGGTCAAGAATACAGAAATACACAGAGTACTGGTGGTCCTCACTTTACGACCTACCTGTTTTACGATGGCTCGCACTTACAACCAGCTCTCTAGCGTGGGGATTCAAGGCATTCTATGTCCGGGGGAAAAAAAATTTCCCCGAACATAGACCAGCTCTCTAAAGTTTTCCCGAACATAGATTTGTGGGATTCCCTGCACTAGTGAACTTGTCTATATATGGGGGAATTCCCCCGCAAGTAGACCAGCTCTCTTGTGCATGCTTGCTAGCGCATCCTCACTTACCGACCAATTTATTTTACGACCGGGTCGTAAGAACAGAACCTGGTCGGTAAGTGAGGAGTGTCTGTATATACAAAGCCGGGTCAGAATGCTTGAGAATCACGAGTCAAATACGAAGCCGAGTCAGGATACCAGAAATCACAAGTCAAATATGAGTCAAGTTCAATAACAGGAATGCAGCAAGAGAGACTTATATATAGCACTAACATGAATCAAGACAGAAACCACAATAGGCCAATAAGTAAAGGCTAGAAAAGGCCTAAAATACGTTCAGAAGAGTTCTCATTGGTCCACTTAATCTCTGCGACCCCAAACCCTTTAAAAATTTAATCATGGACCTCTGTTATGACTTCTGTTTTTTGAGATGTTTCACTAAGGCCCACACTAATGGGAGTGAAATGGACAGAAAGCTGACCAAAATATAGAAGGTTGTGTCTGTGCAACGGTATGTGTGTCAGTGTGTGCATCTGTGTGTGTGTGTCTGCATATTTGTCAATGTGTTGTTCCGGAACAACCTCTATGGTGCTGCATCCAGGTAACCTTAAATTGCTACACATGTTATTACATTTTTGTGTTTTATATGGAACCTAATAGACAATGATCATAATGATAGCTAATACACAGAATCAAATAATATATTTTTTAATTGACACAATATGAAAAAAGGTCAGGTATCTCAACCTTCCTCTATTTTGGGAATACAGATTTTCTAAATCAAAGCACAATGTACATAATATAGGGTTGCCACCTAGTCGTTATTTTACCAGCACAGTCGGTAATTAGGGCTGCCTGGCCGGTGCCGGTATTGCAGACATACCGGCAATACAAATGCCAGTATTTTTTTATTTTTTATTGAGACTACACTGTAATACCGGAGCCGGCCAATAGGTGGCGCTGTATGTGGAGAGAGGCAGGGATAGGAAGCTACATTTTATCTCTGCCTCCCTCTGCTGAATGGATCCGCGCGGAGGAGCACACACCACAGAGTGTCTGCATGGCGTACAGCACAGAGTGAGTATAGACAACAGCTCCCAGCCAGCAGCTCAGGTAAGTGAGGAATGGGGGCCACAAATGGCAGGACAGACTCCCATCAGAAACAATCCCAATCCAGTAACATACGAACTTTACATTCCTTATATAGGACTAGGATAGGCTTTATATTTAAACTAGCTGGAAATCATAACCTTCAGCTGTATAGAGGATAATTTCTGTTTTCTTTGTTAAGTGAACTATCCTTATCTTACATTTTCTGATTTTAAACCTGCAGGTCAGTAACCTACTGTCTTGATCCTAGACTTCAGCTGTGAGCCATGAGAAGCTTGTAGTCTTCCTAGCTGGTCCTATCAATATTGAAAAATATCATATTGAATCTCTTGCAGGGACTGGATCCTTGATGTTACCAAGGAATGAGGGAGGGCTGCTTTCTGTATGTGTTTGTGTGCGTGTATTCATTAGTCTGTGTATGTGTATTCAGTTATTCAGTAGTTTGTGTGTATTCAGCAGTGTGTGTGTATTCAGCAGTATGTGTGTGTATGTATTCAGCAGTATGTGTGTGTGTGTGTATTCAGCAGTCTCTGTGTGTGTGTATTCAGCAGTCTGTGTTTGTGTATTGAGCAGTGGGTGTATTCAGCAGTCTGTGTATGTGTGTGTATTCAGCAGTTTGTGTGTGTGTGTGTGTATTTAGCCATACCGGTGTGTATTTAGCAATATGTGTGTATGTATTCATCAGTCTTTGTGTGTGCATTCAGCAGTCTCTGCGTGTATGTATTCAGCAGTCTCTGTGTGAATTCAGCAGCGTGAGTATGTGTATTCAGTGGTCTGATAGGAGAATGGTAAGAGAAATAGAACCATAATATCCACCTCTGTTATAAATGGCTTGTACATGCATTGTTATATAGTATATACACACAATAACAAACACAGACATAGTAGGCACACACTCACAGTACACAGACTCTGACACAAACTCAGCTAACAGTACGCACACACTGTTATACACATTTAGACAATAACACACTGCTATACAGCACCCACATTACACACACTCATTCAGACACTATTTACACTCACTGCGTCACATACACAATGCTACAAAATAAGCACTCTTATGTACGTTGTGCCCTGTGATGCCATGCATACAAAATTAATTATGAAAATTAGCATGGCCGGTATTTTTCCCCGAAGAAGGTGGCAAGCCTAAATATGACTGTATTTGACCATAATGCACTATATAGTTTTGCTAGCGTTAGCCTGAGGACACTGAACAACACGTCTCAGGGCCTGCACTCCTGTGACTCTAGCTGTGAAATCTTATGCCTCCCAACAGGAGGGAGATATAAAATTGCGATGGGTCGGCAAGTCTACCGGGGTCACCACCAGGTAAGTAACTTAACTGGCGACAATCATAATGGGCAAACCCTCCTAGGAAGTGGAAGTGTCCGCCTACTGTAGGGGTGAATCAGCTTGGTGTCAAGCATGCCACACTGCCAGATAGCCCCCCAGCCCCAAGCTACGGGCTCATGCAGACAGCGCTGCTGAATCACTCTTTGCATAGTCCTAGTGTCCACTCCACAGTGCAAGCACTTATAGTCTACTGGTGTTCCTAGATATGGGACACCAGGGAACTAAACTGGGACAGTTCTTTCTACAATCATTTCAGTTGCATTCCTTTAAAACTCACACAACTCTTTTTAAGAAAATGCCCATATCAATATAAGTGTAAGGACAACTTGTCTCTGTATAACTGTACGGCAGGCAGACAGACAGACAGACAGATCGATCAACGTAGAGAAAATATAAATTTAATATGATCCACTTCAATGAATGATCATATACTGTAACTAAACCAATTGTTTTTCATTTACCAAGCCAGGTAATTTTAAAATCTTTGTGGGTTTTAACCCCTTAAGGACCAAACTTCTGGAATAAAAGGGAATCATGACATGTCACATATGTCATGTGTCCTTAAGGGGTTAAATATGTATATAAAAATATATATTTCCAAACGCAGAATTAAAACAATAATAAAAAGGGTAGATGTTTTTCCAGCATTAATGTAATTCTTGCGCAAAGGTGGAAAAGAGCTAAAAAGTATATATTTGGACGGATTCCAAGCAGCAGCAAAATGTTGGCGTCCCTAAACCTCACATAACGCAGATCCTGATTCCTAAAAATAAGTACAGCATAACATCTGTCATTCATAAATGATATTTTCGCCTGTATTTTTTGGAAATAAAACATTTATTTACTTTAGCACTTGCATATTAAATTTCTACAGCCTCCTAGATATAAATCTCCCGGCTGGCACCACGGGGCAATGTCAGACACAAACATTGCAGTGATCTATGCGACTACAGAAGGGATCAGTATAAATAAAAATGTGCTTCCCTTCCTTTCACCGTCTAATTTTTATAAGAGATCTGGAAGATGGAAATTAGAAAGGCCAAATTATCGTAAAGAATACACCACACGAGTCTATTATTTTATTCTTTCTTTTTTTCTTTGATTTCCCAGAAATTCTTCTGAAATGTATAATGTATGAAGCTACCAGCAGCAAAAAGTGTCAATGGTCACAAGAGTTCAAAGTTTTAAGCAGTTAAAAAACATCTACAACATGATGGCAATACAACGGATAGCAAGTATTGAATGAGGCTACCTAATGCTCTAAAACTTTTGTTGAAAAATGTCATCCACACAGGCTGGCTGTGAACTATATGAGTCAGTAAAACAGCTGGAGGACTCAATAATTTAACTACATATGTTTTTTTTTTATTATTACTCTATTGTATTCTCTATTCAATAAAATGTGTTTTATAAATGAGAAACCTCTTTGGGATTTGAGAAAAATCAGATCAGAACAGATCAGAACATCAGCAATATATAGAGAATAATTGCATGACAGTTTTGGCAGGTGTGGCAAAACTAGCCACTTCAGTACACAAAAGGCTGGGTCCATTCGTTTATTTCTACCTGTAAAGACTGGGGACATTCGTATGCTGTTTTCACGAACAGAATTGGAATATACTGTTCGTGAAACGAATAAACCACCGAATGGGAGACCACACAAGGGATTCGTGTGTCTCCAATTAACAAACTGGCAACATCGAGAAACCGCAGAACGCTAATGATTTAATGGGTGGCCATCTTTGCTTACAAACACCCAGCGGTGTTTGGTCGTCGAGTGCATGGAACTAAAATCGGCTACTCGACCTCGCGAACACCGCTGGATAAATAGAGCGGCATTCGGTGGATTAAACCCCACAAACTCCCCATACTCAACCAGCCAGTGTATGACTATGTAATGTCAATGGGTAAGTCCTATGAACTCCCGAAAGAAGACAGATACAATTCTATAATTGCCTGGAACTATTTTGGGGCTCGCGCCGTGTGGCTGATTGGTCCATAACTTCATTTGAATGGCTTTTCTAATCTAACAAATGTATCTGAGCTGTATTTCGCCAGATGGTGCGCTCAGATCCCAGCCATTCAATGAAGGGTCTTTCAGGAAGTTCAGATGAATATTGTACAAGTTATGTATTTTTGTGTTATATTGTATATTTTTCTGTACGGAAAGATAATGTAATTATAGGTGTACTCTTACACAATTATCTCTCCAGTACAGAAAAGCATGATGGGAGATATCCCTGTACAAGAAGTTTTCCACAGAGTCCACCTGGGGAAAACCCCTAGCATGTCATTAAGGAAACCCCTTGCATGGGGATTTGTATAAAACCGGCTGTGGTGTAATAAAAGCTCAGTTGACTCCCAAACTGTGTGTCGTCCAGTTCTTGGGAAAAGGGATTATACTTATGACGCTACTTGTATTTTGTATGCTGACTACGTCTACCAGCGGAGATATCGTGGATTAAACCTCTACTACGCTACAGCAGGTTTGTGCTAATTTGGGAATGATGGCCAGAGCTGTGGTTCTAGACACATTGCTAGGTTATATTGGGCTCTGACAATCAAACAAAACAAAATTAAAAATCCTCAAGCTGAATCATCTGGTGGGTACCATGTGTTTTCATAATATCTTTCTTTGGTAGTTTTCTAAAATTTAGAGATATGACATTATGTGCCCCCAAAAATAAACTGTGATTCCTTCTGATGATATTACTAACCAAGGGAACTTGCTGCAATGGATAGAAGGCTCTCAGATCAGTGCTCTCTCCAATGCTTTCTTACTACATAGCTTGGAAAGTGGAAATTCAGGACAGCGGATAAACAGCCACATTGATTGCTTGTACTTAATCCTTTGGAGCATTTCCCAGCACAGGAACACATGCCTATCCAGGCTGGAGTTATATTAACTGCATGCACATTTTCAAAAGGCAACCTGTACTATTGCTCATGAGATTTAGATATGTTCACATTTTTCCTTTCAAGTTTGTCCCACAAAAAAAAACATACTTGGGGTGGAGCCAACCGCGCTGTACATGGATGCGTTCTGAGACAGCTCCGTCTAAACAGTGCGGGAATCATGGGTCACCCCCAAAAGGGACCTCATCTAGTCAGCACTCGACGACCAAACATCCCGTAGGAAAATCAGGCACCCTTACGAAATTTTTCTGCGACAATGCGGACCACCAGGCAGGAGCACTAGGCCCAAGCTTAGCCCCATAATCGCTCAGCACCATCGAGCACGGAGCACAGAGGCCTCAGCACACCAGACAGAGGGCGATCTTAGGGAGGTACTCCGGAATCTCCCCTCCAAGGCGGACATAGCCACTATGTTAGGCAGACTGAAGGTTTTATTCCAAACTAAAATGGAAGCCTTGGGACTGACTTTATTCCATTCTGAAGAAGCCACTTATGGTGAAACACGTTTATGGTTATTTACTCTTGTATTTTACTGTGTATTTTAGATCAATAAAGGTTTTTTGGCTACCTTACCGTACCAATCCTCTTTTTATTGCACTCTCTATGCACTTTAAACTTTTTTACTTATTCCTGGCATTTTAAATCGATCCTGGTCACTTTTACTTCCACTGGCAATTTTACTGTTCCAGTACTCCAAGAAATCCTAGGTGGGGATCATACCACCAACGCCTATTTATAGAGCAGTACCTCTGCTCTATCTTTGTGAGTATTATTTTCTTCACCTGGTTTGCTCTTGTGAATATTGACCAATCACATGGTCCGACCACGCACTGTCTCTTGCCATCCAGAACCCCGATTTGCCTCCCCTTTCCTTCCAATGGAAATTAAACGACTGTTTATTAAACGCCAAGGTAGCCACTGACCTACTTCAAAAATCTCTTAAACAATACGTTGACAAGAACACGAACCCCTCCATCGCACCCACTGTGGTGTGGGAGGCACATAAATGTGTGCTAAGGGGGCAACTTATAGCACTAGTCTCCAACCTTAAAAGGCAGCGCAAGGAAAAAGCAGACACACTCCTGGTAGAGATTAGAACATTAGAAAGTGTACATAAGCGTTCCGCCACGCTAAACAACTACAAGAAACTAACGGAAAAGAGATCAGAACTGCAGCAGCTTCTGAATGCCCAATCTAAACGCCAAACATTATTCACGAAACACTCATACTACTGCCAAGGGGGCAGATGTGGTTGCCTACTGGCCAACGCACTCAAAGACACAAGACAATCCACATTTATTTCCAAAATTAAAACATGAACAGGGGAGACGTCTCATAAACTTCCAGATATCCTCAGGGCATTTCAAGAGTTTTATACCGACCTAGACAATATACGATCCACACCACCTACTGTTAAGGAAGTGGAACAATACCTCACTCCCCGAATCAAACAAACAATTCCCCTCAACCTCATCCAACACCTAGACGCACCATTACATATATATGAATTCTTCTTAGCAGTAAAAGCCTCCCCCTTCAGCAAAAGCCCAGGACCGGACGGCTTCATGACTAAATACTACACAACATTCTCAAAACTGCTTGCAGCTCCCTTTACTGAAGCATTCAACTCCCTCATCGCTTCCCCGCAGCTACCAGATGATGTTCTGGAAGCCCACTCTCATTCCAAAGCCAAGGAAGGACACAACCCTGTGCGGCAGCTACCGCCCTATTTCCCTTAATTAATACTGACCTTAAAATCTTTACTGGGGGGCGGGGCCTGACCGTCAAGATGGCCGGACGCACATGCTAAACGCTCCGGCGGCAAGAGACATAATCTGAGCCCTAACGGCGACCTGCTGAGCCTGGAACAGCCTACCGGACGGCGGAGGTTAACCAGCACCTAAAGCGGCACCTAACGGTACGCGAAGCATGCAGCTCCGACCGCGGAAACCGGAACTGAGCAGCAAGGCCTACCAATTTCTGGGACAAACGGACCGCAGGGGAGACGGCCGCTCTCCTGCGGCTATCTTAAGCTATGACCTCGACTTAGGGCCCCGTTCCCCCCCCTTTGGACCGGCGGGGGTCATCCCGGTCCCCACCAAATCAGGGCAAATGATACCACAAGCCTCTGCTTTACCCCGCAGCCTGAACAACGCGGCCAGTGGGCCACTCAAGATGGCGGCTGCGACTCAGTGGCAGCAGCCTGAGCCAGACCACCAAAGCAGCCAAAGACACTACACAGAGGAGCAATACGCTGAAAGACTGGACAGGCTCTTTCGGAGGCTCTGGAAGCGACTGATGCTATGCTGCAGATGGGAATCACCTGTCCCGGTGGGAACGGTAAGGAGGGACGAGGTGCGGAGCTGGACCAGACCCACATCGGGCAAACCACGCACGGCTAAAACCACAGCCCGCCCTACAATCCTTCCTGGGTTGAAGGCCCCCCGGAGAATACCTCCACGGCACCGGCCACACCGCCGGAAGCCCGACCGTCGCAGGCGACGGCAGAACACCCGAGCTCCCCATGGCGCCCAACAGAGGGTAGACCCGGCCTCATTCATGAGAGCACGAGTCTGTGGACAGCAGGTGCTTGCCTTCATTCCGGCCTGGGGCTGGATCGCCCCCTCCTTGCACCAACGGCTCACCGGTCTCTCGCTAGCCCGCCCGGCTCATGGATCCGACCTGCCCAGCAGGGGTATCGGCTGATAGATGGCCCGCAAGCCCACAACCCCACTACGGGCCGCACACAGCCATGGACTCTTGGTGGACAATATAAAGTGTTCCTCACCAGCAAAACGACTCTACATGAAGTGTACACCAGGACGTTGCTTCCCAGACACTCATGAACCTCACCAGTGGGCCACGTGGTACTACGCCTTTATACACCTTACTTGTCGCAACACAGACATATGTTTTAAGCTAAGCCCAGTTTGAGCAGGCCCCCGCTACGGAACACTGCAGATATGTTTCAAGCGCATTAAATATGTTAAATATGTTCATATGTTCTTAACCTCATAATACCATACTGCTAGACCAGCTGAGTAACCCAGCCCTCCTGGGCATTATGTGTGTTTTTTTTTGTCTGTTCGCACATAGTATTACGCACTAATTTCTCCTCAGCATGTTTTTCTAGGCTCGGTTGATAGGCCTTGCAGTATATATGGTTTGTTTATCTTTATCCACGTTGCTGGTTGGCATTCTTGGTTCCGGCGTATACCCACCATGAGAGCACTAGCACTTAAAACTGTTATTTAGCTGGCTCCTCACGTTACCTAGACTCAGATATGCCTTAATAACTTAAAGCTTGCCTATTGATTTCGTCGACATGCTGACACATATCTAGCGAGGTCATTGTAGTAACCTGTCTTATGCCTGCATCTATTTCAAATCCTGTGTTGCCTTAAATTGTGAGCTTCACTCTTGATGATACAATCGTTTAGTTACAGCTACCTTTATTATTGTTACTTTATGCGTGCTATTAACCTATTGAAAAGTTTGCTTAACATAAAATATAAAATGAGGCTGTTATTCGAAGGAGATGTACTACTGTGTTAAAGCGATCCCACTTTGTACAAATACTGTGCATCCCCTCCTCTTTATTCTGTACCCCATTTAACTCCTGCCTCAATAAAAGAAAGATTGACTAAAAAAAATCTTTACTAAAATCTTGGCCAACCGACCAGGCAGGCTTTGTGCTGGAGCGCGAGGTCGAAAACAACACCACCAAATTAATAAACCTAATGCATCTGGCTCAGAGCTCTAATACCCAAAGCCTTTTTATTATCAATCGACACGGAAAAGGCGTTTGACAGGGTGGACTGGTCTCTGCTAACCGCAACCCTTAACGCCATTGGGTTTGGCCCTAACTGGCTACAATAGATACGATCCATATACTCCAAACCAAAAGCACGTATCTGAATCAACGGCCAACTGTCCGACCCCCTCACGATCTCAAATGGCACGAGACAGGGTTCCCCCTTATCGCCGCTCCTGTTCATCCTCATCATGGAACCCTTTCTCCAGGGCATTAGGGACAACCCCAACATTCACGGCCTCACCACCTAGGGCAACGAATACAAGGAGGCATCCTTTGCTGACAACCTTCTCTTCACGATTACACAACCTTTGCAGTCTATGCCACAGATCCTGGAGGAAATCTCCCTATACCACCATGTATCGAACTTTAAAGTCAATTTCACAAAAAGTGTAATTCTCCCACTAGTGCTACACGAACACACTGAGAGTTCCCTACAAAACTCTTTTCCCTTCCTATGGTCACCCACCTCGGTTCAATATCTAGGAATACACCTTCCTGTACACTCATCTAAACTCTTTGAATTGCGCTACGGAATCTGTTGGCGCTATATAAATGGCAATAATAATAATACTAATAATAACTTCCTAATCCATGCTGCAGACTATCTCTCAAGACCTGACTAAATGGTACAAGCCACACTTTGGGTGGCTATGCCGCATAAACATTTTAAAGATGAACGTACTCCCCAAAATCCTGTACCTATTACAAACCATCCCCAGAGCTATACCCAATTCGTTCTTTTTGGACATTTAAAGAGCATTTACTCGCTTCATCTGGGCCCACACTCACCCCAGACTTTCGCATAAAACCCTCACCTGCCACAAACACCAAGGCGGCCTAAGCCTTCCGGATATTGAAATGTACTATCAAGCTAACATGCTTGGGAGAATATATGAATGGGCGCTCCTGAACAAATGTAAACACTGGGTCCTTCTGGAAGGAGCCACATTCCAACACACACTATACACCATCCCATGGCAGCACATGGGGAGAGCCTCCCTCAGAAGAGCCCACGCTACACACCTCACAATAACACCTACTCTTAAAGTCTGGTCACAAATTAGGAGACTACTGAGCATCTCTCCCCACACGTCCCCTTTATATTCGATCACACACAAGCCGGGGTTCCCACCAGGCCTCCATCGTGCATGAGTGTTTGCATGCCTGTAACGGAGTGTGTATGACTGTCTGCTTGCAATGGAGTATGTGTGACTGTCTGCTTGTGACTGTGTGTGTGACTGTCTGTCTGTGACTGTGTGCCTGTCTGCCTTTAACTGTGTGTTTGGCTCTGTGACTGTCTGTCAGTAACTGTGTGTGTGTGTGTGTGTGACTGTATGCCTGTAACTCTGTGTGTGTGTGTGTGTGTCTGTCTGCCTGTAACTGAGCGTGTCTGACTGTCTGCTTGTGTGACTGTGTGCTTGTGCCTGTGTGTGGGACTGTATACAGGCAACTCGGTGGGGGGAGGGAGGGCCCTGTGAAGACTTTACGCACAGGGCGCCTAATGGCCTAAAGCCGGCCCTGCCAGGTACAATGTGGTAGGCTGCAACATTTAGCCAATTCCCATGTCTGGTACGCTTATATGGAGCAGATAATATCCACTGGGTTCTTCATTAGTGATCTCAGGGTTGCACTTGTGCAGGGCTCTCCTACAGCCCCAGGCCTGGTTAAGTGCCAGCATTCGAATTCCATGGGCTCGATTGTTTCCGAGAGGCTATAGTTGTTGGGAGCCACCGTCGGCAGATGATTCTCCTTGGTTTGGTTGGTGCAGTGAGGCAGTGCCCCAAGAGTCTGTGCTGGCGCACAGCAAGGTGAGTGTGCTCAGGCAAAACAAGATCGCCCTGAAGAGGCCCTGTCTGCTCCGGCAACATGCATCCCGCGGTGACTTCTCGCTGCCCTGTCCTTATAGACTGTGCACAAGCTTGAAGTCTTGCCCAGAAGCTCTGGAAGATTGTATCAAGCTTTTGCAGAGTAGATTCCAGGGAATCTTGGAGAGGCCTTCGAGGTGTCATTAATATTTTTATAATATAATATTTTTATTTTTTTACAAATCTGCAGAAAAAATCCCCATAAACAAGCGGTGTTTACAAACCTTAAAATGCTGCAAGGCATTTTTGCAGCTTGGCAAATATCAGCTTGTAAAAAGGCAATACTATTTAAACATAAGTATATCCCACATCATGGCTCGCTTGTCACCAGATTGATGTACTGGGGCCACTTCACACTGAACAAAAACCACTGCTCCAGATGATATAGAAATACATCACAAATTATGTTTAATAAAAAAAAAAAAGAGAGAGAGCGGGAGGATGACTGGTCTTAAAAGGGATTCAATAATCTGTATTCCAATATCTATTGGAATCTGCAGCTTTTGTAAAATGAATAAAAAAGAGGACACACTCTTAACACATAAAACAGTTCAGCAATTTATAATGCAAACAAACCAGGACGTGACAAACCTTAACATGTGTAAAAGTTAATTTAGAAAGTTCCTATCTGTAACCACTGCAGCCTGGTACTGCCTCAGTACTGTTGGTGGACGATAAGCGAGGTCCTGCATAGCCCCAAACCTGCAAGTATCCGTGAAGACCTAGAAACTCTCTCCAACGTCCAACAACCACCTGCGATACAGAAGTCAGTTGAGAGTGGTTTCCTGTCACCATTGTCACGTTCCGTTCCTGGCTGTGGATCATTCTGGTAATGGCTTCTGGTATCCAGTACTCCTTTTGCTATTCTTGTTTAATATTTCTTGGTTTTTGGTTTTCTATTCTGTGTCTGGTTTTCTTTATGCTGGGATTTCTGGGTTCATTCCTATAGTTCGTCCCTGGATTTCCCAGTCTCCAGGTTTCCTTTAAATGTTTGTTTTATTTGCCACACCCTTATGTTTCCAGCTTTCATTATGTGTTAGAGTTCCTGCAGGCAGCGGCTCAAAGCTTCTGTCCTTTCTTGCAGTTAAGTGCTATATATGTGTTCTTAATCTGTGGTTGTTTTAGCATACATTAGGCAGTGTAGGACCTGCCAGATATGGGGTACATTGGCGTTGTTGGCAGGCTTATGCAATGTATGATCATATAGTGTGACTAAACCCCCATGATTTCCATATGTAGTACTTAGTTATTTCTCCTCTTGTTTTGCCTATGTTATCTTGTCGTGTCTTAGTTTGTATATACCTGTCCATGTTCAGTCCTGTCCAGTCATGCTCATGTTTAGTTAATGTTCCCTTATGTATTGTGTCATGTTCTAGGTTTAGCTTCCTATCCTTCTCTGGTTCTGGGTTCTACTAGTTATGTCTTGTTTTCATGTTTGGTGCCTGTTCTAGCTTTGTCTTGTTTCTAGTACTGGATACAGAGCCCTTGCTGCAGAGCCTCCCTATTCAGCTGCTGGGAGGTCTGCTTATTTCCTAGCTCCTAGTTCCTTGGATCCGCAGAAGCTGAATCAGGGTTCTGGTTGTGGCTGCACAAACGCTGGTGCTCAACACCAGGGGGCGTGCGGTTACCCTGCACCAGACCCTGCTAATCCACCTCCACGCTGAAGACTCCCACTTAACATCAGGCATATTGGGTCCCGGTCCATGCGCCGCCACCTGGACACTGTGTCTGGGTCCCGGGCACCGGACTACTACCCTGACAACCATCACAGTATATGGAGTTCATGTGCTCTAAATGTGAAAAAGAAATATGTAAAAATGATATACCTACAATAGTTTAATTAAAAGCCCAGCGGTGATTAAAGGGACAATGTAGACACTGTATCTGCCTCTCCTCATTGAACGGTTATAATGTCTGAACTCTCCTGGAGCCGTCCTTTCATTCAGAACTAAACTGCTTTTTATGTTTGAATGCTAAACGAGAGTACTCAGTGGGACATCTCCTTGGTCCTGCTTGAGCTGATGAGGAAGTATTAGCCCGAGCACCAATGGGCATCTTCTTTTAGTCTACCAATTGCCGGTATGAATACAAGGAAGTATGTAATCTCGTGCTGTGGGTAGCTATGGACTCTTATAAGGTACTAAACTGCTCAAAATGGTTTAAAACTAGATGGAGGGACAGTGTCAGGAGACTCCAGGCACTATAACCAATTCACAGAGATGAAATGGTTGTAAAACTGCAGTGCCCCTTTAAAACATTGACTTTACAGTGTGAGCGCACTAGTTCCACGCACAATACGACAAAATGCAGATATCTTAAATATCCTACAAAATATAGTGATCTAGCAACCCTAAATAATTACAACGTCTATGTTTCCTGCATCTCTACAGCTATTCAAGGCTTGTTATAAAGGTGCTGATGTGATATGACCCGCTATTCTTCACCTAATGGGGTCTTCAAAGGGGAGTAACACAATAATACAACAATTAAACTTGTATGGGGCAATAAGGTATTCAAGAAAGGGCCTGCTTCATTATGTTTTTACACTGTGTTGAATACCCTGAACATCCTTCCTGATCACACAGTGGGTACATGAAGAAACAATACATTATTCTTGGTATCCCTGAAGTGGAGTTTGAAGACAAACAACTTTCATAATTATACAACAATGTTTTTGCTGCCCGTCTCAGGGGTAACTACCTAGTACGACAACTGCTAAAAAAGCAGCATAATTAGTGTTTGACATTTTAAGCTGACATTGAAAAAGAACCACAGGAGCACATATGGCATACATCAACATAATTAATTATACAGCAACACATTACAAACTTTTTGTACAAAAGATTAAACTCCAGCAATAATGTTATATTAGTCACTACCCAAAAGATCAGTACATTTCTTTCTCTGATACAAAGAGGGACATTCAGAAACATGTTTTATACAAGAACAAAAACTTATGCTTTATCAAAGTGACTCATAAAATAATGCTGTCCTGTCTATAAGGGATGGGCACAACGTATTCTTAGTTTTTGTTCCATAACATTGTCTGCTGCAATAAATAAAAAAATGATGAATGTAGCTAAACACCCCTGATACTGAACTCAGCAATCATTTGAAGAGTTATATATTTATAATCTTAAAGGGATACTCTAAGCACTATAACAACTACAGATCATTGAAGTTGTTATGGTGTCAAGAGTCTTTGGTCAAAAACCTCAAATTGTTTTTGAGCAGCTAGACATAAAAAACAGAGCTCTACCAGGACCCAAAACAAGACTCATAATCAGAATGCAGAAGTTTCATTTTCACATTATTTGTCTGAAGCAGCCATCGCTTTGAGAGCAAGGTCAACCTATAAGCACAAGAGACACTACAATATATTTACTGGTGACTTTAATTCAGTTCATGGTGGTCACTGTATCTGGACCAACTAACACTTCAGTTTATCACCCTACTGCAGGCCGTCTGTACTCTTTCTATTACTTAACCTGATTGTTTACATTTGTACAGCCAATCACATACCCTTACAACTCCAGCCACCCAGTCAGTCATATTTACTTGATTATGTTCCCTAATGGCAGTAGGGAGATTGGTAAGGAGAGTAAATAAACAAAGTCATGCCTTTCAAACAGCATATGTCCAGTCAACTGTGTCAGGGTACCTGAAGCCTCTACCTCCGAAAGAGGTAGAGACTTAGTAGTTTACTCCTCCAGCAGGTCGGCTTCCTCCATCCCTCGCGGCTCTCCTAGACACTCTCACGCCGGCCGCGAGGGATCCGTCTCATTTTATGACGTCACGCACGCTGCCCGACGTCATGACGTCAGTCCGGACCGATCTATCACTCGAGTGACTGGAAGTCACTCAGGACTCGTCGGAGGCGGGTATACTCACTGTAACCAGGGTATTTAAACCTGTTTCTCCCATTCACTCATTGCCCTGTCGTGGTTCTTTTTTTTTTTTTGGACAATCTTTATTTTTATTTTAATTTGGATAACATAGCAAGAGGTAGTATAATCATAACAAGTAAAAACATGACATGTGTACAATTCGCCAATCTTACAACGGGTGTACATCAGTAGTTCAGGGTAGGAGGATTTAGTAAATAGGAGACATCACAAGACAGTGCGTGTGCAACCCATGCACTGCTGCTTATACATAACTTGGCAACCCCTAGTACAGTCAAGGTGTTAGGGCTTTCGTAGGGCTCTTGCCGGGTTTCCCCGCGATATATTTCAAGCTAACCGGGTGTCTGTGCGATGTTAGCGATACAATGTTATAACAAGCAAGAACATGACTTGAGTACATTTCACCAATCTTAAGACGGGAGTACGTCAGAAATTCCAGGGGTAGAGAGTTTTAGTTAATAGAAGACAGCATAAGACATTGGGTGCGCAATATATTCACAGCTGTTTATACATAACTTGTGAACCCCTAGTACAGTCAAGGTAGTTGGGCTTTTATAGAGCTCTTGCCGGAATTCCCTGCGAAATATTCAGGCTATCTGGGTTTCTATGCAGGGTTTGTGATACAAAGTTATACCGTTATGAAGCCGCTTGCGGCTCTCAGCCTATTTCACTTTGATTCGGTTTCACAATTCACCCCAGTAGTTCCCCCCAGTAACATGTGGGACTATCCGTGTGTCTGTAGTTAATCTACGTGCCAGCTTCACAGTGGTATGGGGCCATCATGAAGATGAACGTCAGAGGGGTATCTATATCCGGTCCATGGTGGTTAAAACATGACATGAGGTGGTAGAAAGTCAAGTCGGTGGAGAGGGGGGTGTCTACTCATTGACATGTCTGTGAGTCCGACCCTCGGGACAGTCGAGAGCGCTCATTGTCCGCACCCAGTATGGTGCAGTATTGTGCGGTAATCAAGGGGGGGAGTCTCTACGGGGGAGTTAAGGAGTCTGACTGTCGGGGCTCAGGGGATGGGAGGAGGGAGAGAGGGAGGGTGAGGGTAGGAAGGGTCGGGATGCCTGTCTCCCGTTCCCCGCTCCGGCGGCCGATATGTGCCACAGCCATGGCGACCAGACATGAGTACATTTTTCTTGTCTCTCCTGTAGGGCCGCCGTAAGGGACTCCATCGTGTATATATCCCCCACCCTGTCCATCCACTGCCGGAGTGTAGGCGCATCCCGCTGCTTCCACATTGTGGGGATCAGTGATGTGGCTGCCGTCAGCAAGTGTTTTATCAGGGATTTTTTATAGGCAGCAAGCGTCATGTCTGTGTGGTGAAGGAGCATGGGGAGGGGTTGGAGCGGTAGTGTAATATCCGTGATCTGTTGGATGGAATCCCTGACCGCAGTCCAAAAGGGTATAATCTCGGGGCAGCTCCACCATATGTGCAGATAGGAGCCGTCTGAGGCTCCGCACCTCCAGCAGTCCCCGGAAATCTCTGCGTCCATGCGGTGCAGAGTGTCCGGCGTCCTGTACCAGTGCGTAAGGATCTTAAAGTTCGTCTCTTGGAATTTGGAGCTGATGGAGCACTTATGTGACAGAATGAAAATCTTTTCCCACTCCTGGTCGGTGAGTGTGGTCCCCGTATCCCTTTCCCACCTGGTGACATATCTCGGATGTGACTGGTGTTCGCTAGCTAGAAGATGTGCGTATAGCCTAGAGACCCCCTTATCTGGATGTGACCTGACTGAGCAGAGAGTTTCGAATTGTGTGAGGGCTCTGTGTAGGCATTATTTGACTGGGAAAGTCTTGTAATAAGCTCGAATTTGCATGTAATGGAAGGTGTCTAGTCCCGTGGGTGCCTTGTCCCCTAAGATGTCAGCTAAGGGTTTAAGTCGGTTCCCTAGTGTGAGGTGCTGAAAGCTGAGCCAGTCGGTGTCAGTGTATGTGCTAAGGTCTGCGGGCGTTAGTCCCCCACCTACCCCCGGGTTGTGCGTTATGGGCGTGTGAGGACTGTCCGTGGTCGTAAGTTGGTGTGAGTATCGCAATGTGCACCAGATTTGCAGTGTGGAGTCAATCAGGGGGTTGCCAGTACGCAAGGCTCCCAGCGTTTGAGTGCTTAGCCATAGGCGTGAGGGAAGAACGCCGCCCGTCTGCTCGAGTTCCATGGGGACCCACAGCTTGTTAGTTGGGCGGGCATGCCAGTCCACTAGCCTGAGTAGATGGGCTGCTTGATAGTATCTCAGGAATGACGGGAGCCCTGCGCCTCCTCTCGTTTTTGGGCGCTCTAATATCGCCTTGCTAACCCTACTCTTTCTCCCGTTCCAAACAAATTCTCTCACCGCCGCCGATATCGTTTGGAAAAAGGACCTCGGCAGCGAGACGGGGACTGCCTGGAACAAAAATAGCAGGCGGGGCAGCACATTCATTTTAATAACGTTGATCCGGCCGAACCAGGAGACATAAAGGCCCCTCCAGCGGCGGAGGTCATTCAGTAGAGCCGTAAGGATGGGGAGGAAGTTCAACTGGTATAATAGGGTCAAATTAGTGGGTAGCCAGATCCCGAGGTATTTGAGCTTATCGGGGCACCATGAAAAGCGGAATTGTAAATGCAGGTGAGCGATCCCCGCCGCTGGGAGTGAGATCGGCAGGGCCTCCGATTTAGTCATGTTCAGCTTGAGATTGGAGATGCCCCCGAACTCCCTGAAGGCCCGAAGCAGGTTGGGGAATGACACTATGGGGTTGTCTATGAAAAACAGCATGTCATCGGCGTATGCCGCCACCTTATGCTCCACTCGGTGCATGCTGTACCCCGTAATACCCCCGTCCCGTCTGACCGCCTCCAGGAAGGGCTCCAGGGTGAGGGCGAACAGGAGGGGGGACAGGGGACAGCCCTGCCTGGTACCGTTGCGTATGTTGAACGGGGCCGAGAGCGCTCCGTTTATCCGGATACGGGCCGTGGGGTTAGTGTACAAAGCTAAGACCCACGAGCGGATATTGGGCCCGAACTGCATATGGCGCAGGGTGGCTTCTAGGTACTTCCAATCCACCCGGTCAAAGGCCTTCTCTGCATCCGTGGAGACCAGTACCAGATTTTTGCCAGTCGACCGGGCGGAGTGGATCAGATTGAGGGCTCGGATGGTATTGTCCCGTGCCTCCCTACCAGGGACAAAGCCCACCTGGTCCGGGTGTATCAGCGCGGGGAGTATGCGGGAGAGTCTCAGGGCCATGGTCTTGGCAAATAATTTTAGATCCGCGTTGAGTAGTGATATTGGTCTATAACTCCCGCAGTCAGAGGGGTCCTTACCGTCCTTGGGTATTACTGTCACCGTCGCGTGTAATGTGTCAACAGGGAACCTGCCGCCTTCCAACAGGGAGTTGAGACCCTGCAGCAAATGAGGCAGCAGTATATTTTTGAATTTGCGCAAGTACGAGGTCGGTAGGCCGTCCGGACCTGGAGCTTTGTTGGACTTAGATTGTTTGAGGGCTGCGGCTAGCTCCTCCTCGGTGATCGGGCGATCCAAGTCCTCGGCTACGTCCGCCGGGACCTTGCGCCCCACGTACTCAGAGAGGAACGCCTCTATCTTATGCTGATGTAGGGAGGTGTCCGCGCGGTGTGAGGTTGCGTCGATATTGTACAGCTCTGCGTAAAAATGCCTAAATGCTTGCAGGATGTCTGGGGGTGTCCGTTTCACCGTCCCATCCCTGCCCCTTATCTGGTGCACATGCTGCTGTCTATGCCTCTGTGTCAGGGTGCGGGCCAACATTTTCCCGCATTTGTTGGAGAATTCGTAAAAATGTGTATTTGACTTCCGTATAGTATGTAACAGATTCTGTGAGAGCAAGTCCCTGAGTTGTCTACGTTGGTCGGTGAGGAGGCGGTAGGTATCGTCCGTGTGGTCTTGTTTGTGTTGCGTCTCCAAGTCCGCTATTGTTCGTGTCAGTGTCTGGATCCGTGTGGCGTGGTCTTTCTTGCGTTGGGTGCAAAGATTGATAAACTGTCCCATTATCACACATTTATGTGCCTCCCACACCGTGAGGGGGGCCACGTCGGTGTCGTCGTTGTCAGCAAAGTAATGTGTCAAGGACTGTGCTATTTGGGTGGCGAAGGTAGCTTCACCCAGTACACTTTCATTGAGTTTCCAACAGCGTTCCCTGGGTTTGAAGAGTGGGGATTTAAGTGTGATGAGAACTGGGGCATGGTCCGAGTCTCGTTGTATTCCGATGTCGGATGCGAGGAGGAAGGGGAGGTATTCTTGGGCAAGGAAGACATAGTCTATCCGGCTATATCTATTGTGTACTGCGGAGTAGCATGTGTAGTTTTTAGCGTCGGGATGCGCCACCCTCCAACAGTCGACTAAGCCCGATTTACCCAAAGCTTGTTTGGCTTGCCTTAAGCAGTGTGCGGGGATGGTACTGGTGCCCACGGACGTATCCATCCGGGGGTCCAGCGGGATATTAAGATCGCCGGCTAGTATCAAGGTTCCTTCTCGGAACCTCTCCAGTTGTGCCAATGTTTTCATCAGAAACCGGTGCTGTCCCTTATTGGGGCAATAGATCGTGGCGAATGTGTACCTATGTGCTGCAATTGCCCCCTTTACAAATAAAAACCTCCCCTGGGGGTCCGCTTGTGTGGTAGTGTTCTCAAACGGTACCGTATTAGCGAAGACAATGGCCACGCCTGCGCGTTTGGAATCTGGGTTATTGGCGTAAAATCCCAGCGGGTACCGTCTATCCCGTATCTGGGGGGCTTCGATGCCTTGAAGGTGCGTTTCCTGCAGGAACGCGATCGAGGCCCTATGTGACCACAAGGTTCTCAGCAATTGTCGCCGTTTTTCGGGGACATTAAGACCTCGGATATTATGTGAGAACAGTGTCGGGGGGCGGGGGTGAAAGTGGTCGCCATGGCTGTTCGGGGCGGGGTGGGGAGAAGGAAGGGAGTCGGGGAGGGAAAGGTAGGGGTACTATCCCTGTCCGTGGGTTCGGGCCCGTCTGGGGCTACGGGGGATTAGGCAACTAAGACCCTAGGTCGTGAAAGGGTGACCTGATCTACAGGTGGGTCGGTTGCAGGGGGGTGAGAAAGTCCGGTAGGATAAGTTCGTTCAGAGAGAGCGGTGTCCGCTCTCCCTCGACCCACGTTGTGGGGCGTACGTCTCGGCTATTAGTCGTCAGGGGAATGTGAATCACGTGGCGAAGCGCCAGGGCCAACTCGGAAACCGGGCAGGGGGTGTGGTACCGTCCTGGTGGGGAGTCTGGGTACCGGTTGTGAAAGTGTTGCCACCTTGCATCATCAGCTAACCCCGAAAACCCTATGCAGGTTGCTTACATCAAGGTTATCTATAACGTAATAAAATTACAAGGAACCAAACATAACTGTTGAAATACTTCATAACTGTCGACATACATTAACCGTTAAGGGCCTTGTGAGTCGGGGGGGGGAGCGACCCCGGGGCCGCATTCCGAATCGCCCGCCACGGCGTGGTAGGGAGACCGCATACAGGTTAATTGTGGGGAAAGCACGTGGCGCGAGCGACTCAGCGCGGCCCCCGGGCCGCACCAGCCGTATTAAACACAAAGCCAATCCAGGTCGCCATTCCGTACCGCCAGACCGCAGGCGCCGGCCTAGCGGCCCACCGCCCGCCGTGGGGCGGCACGAGCTACGAAGTTGGCTAAGGTGACACATCATGGTACAGTACCAGCCCCCCGCCCTCCAACAATATTCATAAACTGCCCAGGCATATTTACAACACGACTCTTCTGCCCCGTGGATGCCCCTTTGCCAAATATGTGCCGATAGTTCAGGCTGGCCAGCCTCCGTAGGCAGCGCGTAGGGGTGGTTCTCAAACTGTTCCTGCAACTGCTGCCGTAGGGTAAGTTGGCCACTCCCCAGGCGGAGGAGTACTATCGATCGGGCTGGGTCTGCCTGCATAAAGTGGTAGGGTGTGTGGAGTCCCAAATGTCCCAAAAAACAAGAAGGAGAAGGCATTTACCCGTACCCCACCCAAATTCGGCAAGGGCCTAAATGTGGCATTGGGAAAACCGCCACTGTTCACCTCGCAGCACGTATGTATGGAGGCCCTGCCGGCGGTTAGTCCCGGTTCCCACCCATGTTACATGCTAAGTGTTCTAGTGTCAAAATAATCATGGCAACTTATCTGTTAGCGAAGTCGTCTGGGGAGGCCTCCTCAGGCCGGTTCCTGCTGCCACGGGACCAAGACGACGTGATGCTTATCTAGGGACCAGGTGTTATTCTTCGGGGCCTGCTGGGCCCCCCCAGCGGGCGGGTTGCGCATCTCTCCTAGGTTGATTATGGAGAGCCTCAGGGACCTCGGGGTTGGTTGGTCGCGGTGGAGGCTGGTCCAGGATCCTCCCTGTCGTGGTTCTAGCCTGTCTAGTCACACAGTGCTCTGGCGATTTCAGTTATTCCTTTGGTTCCGACCCGGCTAGTTTGACTTACTCTGTTTCCCTCTGGTATCCTTGACCCGGCTTGTTCCTCGCTCACCTGTCCTCTCGTTCCCTCGACCTCGGCTTGTTTCTGACCATTCTCTTTACTCTCCGTACGTTAGTCCGGCCATTCTAAGGTCCGGTATACGTACCCTGTCCTGTTTGTACTTTGCGTGTTGGATCCCTGTCCCGATCCTGACAAACTGTTAGGAAGATTTCAAAATGCAAGTCCCCAGGACCTGTAACAAAATGTTGGACTGTGCAGGCAAATTCAGGATTGTTTGCATCTATGGTCTCTGGTGTGACATCACATCCCATTGACCTCAGTCATTAGAGTTTGGAGACACAGTGGTCTAAGAATAGGGACACTGGGAAAGATTAGTAAGATTATACGGAAGTTAAATGTTTTGGGGAAGAGATGAGAAGGAAAAATGGAACATGTGACACAGGGATTAAATACATCCTTCCATCCCCACACTGACAGAGATAGACAACTATAATTAACAAACCTAAATGCACTGTTATATTCACCCACAAGAGCACTGTTGTTATGAATTTGACGTTTTGTAAAAGAGAAAGATACAAAATGTCATGGCAAAGCTTCTCTATGCTGAGTGTTCTTCAGGACCGAAGCCAGGAAGATCAATGTTGATCAAGGCAGACTTTGCATGTAATTATGTTTGCCTCACGGCAATATTATAGCCCAGGACATAAAGGTACCCCTAGTCAACATTCCATCAGGTTTATTAACTATATTAAGATTTTTAGTGAATTAAATCCAAATGGAAAAACTGAAGCAAAAATAACTGATCTGGTAAAATTCCCAAATTCAGCAGTAGTCAAAAGTTGGTTATTTTCCCTCAGTTTTGTCATTCAGATTTCATTTGCAAAACAATTGGATTTTAGTGAATAACCTTTCTGTTTTTATTACTATCTACTCTGATTCTCACTAAACATCTTTGACTAAACTTCAATCGTACACAAATATGCACTCACACTCCATACCTCCCAAGTGTCCCTCTGTCTCTTTTTTCTACCCTATTGTCCCTCTTTTCTAGGAGCTCCATGTTGTTGATGTGTGAGTGTAACAAAGTTCCACATTTGCAATGCTCACAGTAATGTGTCTTTAAACTACAATAAATGTGTTTAGAAATAAGTCTATGTAGGGGGGGCGGGGCCGGACCGCCTGGCTGGACGGTCGCAGGCAAGAGAAGCTCCTGCTACATGACTCAAAAACCATTAAAAACCTACATTTCTCGCCAGAAAAACTGACCGACAGCAACACTGACCGAAGCAGAAGGCCGGCTGATACCAGGGAGAGGCTGGCTTACCAAGCTGCAGTCCCCTGGAGGAGAATACTCTGTGGTCCCATCTGGGGCCTTCTCCGGCGGTGAGTGGGGCGGACGGCCGCCGCCCCACTATCCTGCCATACAGCGCCTAGCTTGGAGCATGAACCTGGGCGGACCCGGCCCTGTTCCCCCCCCCATGGACCGGGGGGGTGATCCCGGTCCCCACCCGGAGATCTGACCACTGGAGCCCAAGGGTACCGCACCTAAGATGGCGGCTGCCGCGTGCGCCGGAGTCCTCAGAGGGGCCTACCTTTCAGCGGAGCCCGAAACACTCAGCGTGACCGACAAGCACGGGCTCATGGGACCAGAGGAACTGGTGGCTCTGCCTCATCGCTGCCCAACAGGCAACCTCAAACCTGCACACGCCACGAGACAGGCGAGCAGCAGCGGAGGCCTAAACGGAAGCCTGCCTCAAGTTACACCGCACACCGCCCGACCCACAGCTACCAACAACACTACGACTGCCAGGAAAATGGCGGAGAATCGAACTGCCCGTTTACCGGCACAGAACGGCGAAACTACAAATGCAGCCGAAACGGAGAGCAGCCATACCCCGGATAAAAGACCCACCTCAACGACTCCCATCATGCCCAGAGATCTACCGCACCGAACCCCCACCGCAAGACTGACAACTGGCCACAGTGAGACCTGCTGGCGACAAGCACTTGGTGATCATAGGACTCTGGGCACAACGCTAAGCCCGCTAATAGGCGCACATAATCTGCAGCCGGTGGACTCCCTCTGGGTGGTAATACCCTCATTTATCCTGTAACTAAATTCGCCTGCAAGGCTAAGTCCCAATACATATATGTGTGCAATCTGTTTTTAGCTAGTCTAAGTTTAATTTCGTCACTATCTAGAGTCGGCAGGAATTGTATGTGTATGACTACTAGATCAGGCTGACTACAACTGTACATATTGCATATTGTGACTAACAAGCGTCTAGTTCACTTGAAAATAGCACATATACGCAATCTTGAGAACTTCAGCCTACCACACATTTAAGCGTAACTAAATCTGACATACTCACTACTAGCCTAGCATGCTTAAAGTAAAATGCTAATGATACACACGCTGTTGTTTTCATGTCCTTTTTTAAAAGACAAAACAATTTGTGTTGTTTAACCTAACGTGGGCAGCAACTGATAATTTTATTGCAAAACTATCTTCCTGTTTTTTCTCTTGATGTTAATCTCAATTTATACAATGCCTAAACAGCGTGATTTAAGCGTGTTCATATATATATAAAAAAAAAATAGTGCACCGTACTACTATACCCTAATGCTCTCTATGCTATGTAATCTTTGTTTTGAAATACGCATGTGGATTGCCTTTGGGGTACCATGTGCCTGTATGTTACCCTCATGTGCACTGCAAAAATAAAGAATTAAAAAAAAAAAAAAAAAGAAATGTCTATGTAAATGAGATTATACAGAGTAAATTTTTAAAATGAAAATTTAGTTGCATAAATTATTAGAAGGTCACCTACAATCTTCAAGAACAGCCCCACCCATGACCACACCCACACTCACAATCTTAAAACAAACTTTTCCCCTTTTCCTGTTTTTGAAATGTTCAGAGATATGCACACACTGACGCTACACAAAAATACAATCCTGCATTCACTTGCTGATACTCCCATCATATACAACCACAAATTCCCAAACATTAATAATACGCAAATATACATCTTCATTTACACACAAATACAGCCAGCATTCAAATACCCTGAGACTATATACAATAATATACCTGCATTTACACACACACTAACTCTAGTTAAAAGTATAATCTCTGTTTACACATTGACAGTACATACTGTTAAAGGGGAACTCTGAAGAAGCCACGCACAGAGAGTCCGGACACAGGTCAGTTCAGGAAGCAAAGGGCTTTATTCTCACAGATCGGGTCTCAGCTGAACTCATGTTCAAAATGTCTGAGCCCTGAGCATGTGGAGTACAGGATTTTTATAGACTATACATCCTCCATCTGTATCCTTACACCAACCAGCAAACAGTATTTACAGCATTACCTTATATGGGTAGGCAGTATGGCACTTGAGGAGAATGGAATGTGGTTTTTCAAATCCAGCACATGCTCAGTACATTGACAGCAGTATCTTAGCTACACGTAACTTACTAACAGATACCTGTTCTTGTATATGCCACATGGAGATTTTAGGCCTACAAAATTTTGGGCCTAGCTGAAATCCCATCACATTCCCCCTATTGATGCTTCTGATCACTTGCCATACTTTGCCAATAACACTCAGGTAATTACAAAACAGGAGAGACAATGTGTGCATTCTAGCTGAATCTTATGATTTCTCAGAACTCATCGACCTGATTCAAAATTATTTATCTTTGGGCTAGAAGTTCATATCTCCAGATGGCCATTACGTGAGCTGCTGTCTTCCTTTCTAAAACACAACGTATGGCCGAATTATTAATGGAATCAAGCAGGGTAGTAAGAGGCATAAGATAATAATAAATACCACTCCTCCTACCTGTGCTAGTGATGTCCCGAACGGTTCGCTGGCGAATAATTCCTGGCGAACATCGCATGTTCGCGTTCGCCACGGACAGCGAACATATGCGATGTTCGGTCCGCCCCCTATTCGTCATCATTGAGTAAACTTTGACCCTGTACCTCACAGTCAGCAGACACATTACAACCAACCAGCAGCAGACCCTCCCTCCCAGATCGTCCCACCTCCTAGACAGCATACAATTTAGATTAATTCTGAAGCTGCATTCTTTTTTTTTCTTTTCTTTTTGTATTATTATTTTTTTGTGTGTGTGTTTATTATCCTCCATAGCCAGTAACCTGTGTTTATTGTGTTTATTATACATTATCCCCCTTAGCCAGTAACCTGTGTTTATTATACATTATCCCCCCATAGCCAGTAACCTGTGTTTATTATACATTATCCCCCATAGCCAGTAACCTGTGTTTATTATACATTCAGGGGCGTATTAGCCGCAAGACTAACAAGGCATTTGCCTTGGGCGGCATTTTCCAGGGGGCGGCAAAAACAGACATGCTGGGCTGGCGGGAGGGCGGCTGGCGAGGGAGCACTTCCTCTGAGCACTCTGCTCAGCTCCCTCGCACGCCACAGAGTGAGGCTGGGAGCTGGAATATGATGTCATATTCCGGCTCCGCCTCCCAGCCTAACTCTGCGGGCGGCGCGCGAGGGAGCTGAGCAATGTGCTCAGAGGAAGTGCTCCCTCGCCAGCCGCCCTCCCGCCAGTGCCGCCCGCCCAGCAGCCACTGGACAACCAGGGAGGAAGAGTCGTCCCCCCCCCAGCATTCCCAAAGGTAAGGAGGCTGGGGGGGGTGTTTAAATAAATTTTAAAAAATGTGTTAATGTGGGTGAGTGTATGTCTGTTAGTGTGTGTGACTGTTAGTGTGTGTGACTGTTAGTGTGTGTGTGTCTGTTAGTGTGTGTGTATGTTAGTGTGTGTCTGTGTCTGTTAGTGTGTGTGTGTGTGTGCTAGTGTGTGTCTGTGTCTGTTAGTGTGTGTCTGTTAGTCTGTGTGTCTGTTAATGAATGTGTGTGTCTGCTAGTGAGTGTGTGTGTGTCTGTTAGTGTGTGTGTCTGACTGTGTGTGTGTTTGCCTGTGAGTGTGTGTATGTTAGTGAGTGTGTGTGTCTGCTAGTTTGTGTCTGCTAGTGAGTGAGTGTGTGTCTGTTAGTGTGTGTCTGTTAGTGAGTGTGTTTGTCTGTTACGGAGTGTGTGTGTTTCTGTTAGTGTGTGTGTGTTTCTGTTAGCGAGTGTGTGTTTCTGTTAGCTATTGTATGCGTATCTGTCAGTCAATGTGTGTGTGTGTATTTAGAATGCAGGGCGTGGGGGAAGGGTTGGGTGGGGGTGGCGCGGGGGGGGGGGGGAGGGGTGTGCCTGAGTTTTGTCCTGCCTAGGGCAGCACAAAACCAGGATACACCACTGTATACATTATCCCCTCAGCCAGTAACCTGTGTTTATTATACATTATCCCCCATAGCCAGTAACCTGTGTTTATTATACATTATCCCCCATAGCCAGTAACCTGTGTTTATTATACATTATCCTCCCATAGCCAGTAACCTGTGTTTATTATACATTATCCTCCCATAGCCAGTAACCTGTGTTTATTATACATTATCCCTTCCATAGCCAGTAACCTGTGCTTATTATACATTATCTCCCCCCTAGCCAGTAACCTGTGTTTATTATACATTATCCCCCACAACCAGTAACCTGTGTTTATTATACATTAACCCCGGGCTGGAGAAACTTGAGTCGGTCACCACAGCCCTTACGCTAGCAGGGCCACCCGCTGCTGCTTCACAAGCACCAGCCGACTTGCCATTAGTTGCTCCAGCCATCACCCTGGATGACCAGGAAGTTAGCCCTGCTCATATGATCCCTGAGCACATAAAAAGAGATATCCTGGAAGGTAAAGACGTCAATCTGGCTTTCCTGCTGATTGCCTCCCAGGATATTGTGGAAAATAAGACTTATGCTTACGATGATGTGTCTGTTGTTGTCAGATCTAGGGATGCCCGCCTAAACAGAAAACTGACTATCCCTGAGTTTGTACTGGCCTTTGGTATTTACCGGGATGTCATCTGTGCAGTCTATCCCAACAGAAGGGAGGAGTTTGATTTTTATATGCACAAGCTGGTAGACCTGGGCAACAAATATGGTGGTTCAGCCTTTTATGACTACCACAGGTCTCTTTCTGCAAAAGTGTCTGGAGCCTTCTCCCAGTATGGAACAAGATCCAACTGGGGAAGGATTGATACCGTCATATTTTGCAGACACTTTGCAGGTCTAAGAACACCGGCTTGTGCATACTGCTCCTGTACAGCCCATACGACAAATTTCTGTCCGAACACGGCGGACGAACATGCCTCCACACAAGGAGCTAGTTCCTCTGGTGTTCCAGAGAAATTGTCAAGAGACAAACTGGGACGCCCAATCAAGTTTCTGGGCAAGTCCCAGATATGTAATAACTTCAATGTTGGGTCTTGTAATTATAGTGGATGTAGATTATTGCACATCTGTTTAAAATGTTTTAGGGCACATGCAAAAACCATGTGTCCAAATAAAATGTATTCCAAGCCTTACCTAACGTCCATTAATATGCTGGTATTTACTGCATTTATGTCTCAGCACCCGTCTAGACACCTAGTAGACTTTCTTATCTCTGGTTTAACAGAAGGCTTCCACACAGGTATTCTACACATACCATCCGGAACTCTGGAATGCCCTAATCTACAATCCGCACAACACAACCCCACAGCGGTTGACACTCTCATAGCCCAAGAAGTGGCTGAGGGTTTCGTATTGGGGCCTTTCAAAACTCCTCCATTCATAGAATGGCGCACTAACCCTATTGGTATTGTCACAGAGAAATCTTCCCTTAAACATAGACTCATCATTGATTTATCGGCACCACACTCATCAGCCAACCCCAGTCTTAACTCCTTCATACCCTCCGAGGAGTTTTCCATGCAATACACCACCATAGATCACGCCATTACCGCCATCATACAAGCAGGGGTTGGAGCCTGGCTTAGTAAGACCGATATTACTAATGCCATACAATTACTGCCAATCCACCCCACACTGTGGCACCTGCATGGCATCAAGTGGTCCGGGAGCTACTATTTTTTTCTCCCGTTTAACTTTTGGTTCCAAAAGTAGCCCAGCTATTTTCAACACATTTGCCGAAGCATTGTGCTGGTTCCTATTGAACATAGCCAGATGCCCTACGGTATTACATTACCTGGACAATTTCCTACTGGTCAAGGAGAATACTTCCCCTCCTAGTAGTCTCAAAGCTACCACCAAGCTATTTGAGCAACTAGGTGTACCTATCTCCCCTAAGAAGACAGAGGGGCCAGACACGATTATCACTTTTCTAGGTATTCAATTAGACTCAGCCACAATGCAAGCGAGCCTACCACACGACAAGATAGAGAACATTCTTACTTACATCAACAGCTACCTTCAGCTCGGAAAGAGCTACAGTCCCTGCTGGGATCACTAAATTTTGCTATGCGTATCATACCTCAAGGCCGCTCCTTTATATCACGACTATTGCATCTTTTTCCACGTTTCCTACATGACACACACAGGTTGTCCTTAGATACCCAAGCTACGGCAGATCTAAACATGTGGAAGAGATTTTTAACCACTTGGAATGGTAAAAGTATGTTCCTCCCTCAATTGACTGACTCATCTCCTACCATTTGGTCAGATGCGGCATCTACCACAGGTTTTGCAGCAATTTTTGGGAACGAATTACTTTGGGGCAGCTGGCCTTCAGCAGTTCAGGATTTGGAAGGTTTTTCCACTACCCATCGTGGCGGCTGCCGTAGCATGGGGTCATTTATGGGCTATTATGCCAGTTCGTTGTTACTCAGACAACCAGGCAACCTGTCACATCATCAACAAAGGTCGTTCCAAATCCCTTACGATCATGAGGTTTCTGAGAAAACTCACTTGGTTGGCACCTTGTCATAATTTCTTTCTATGTTGTTTCCATGTTCCAGGTATATGTAACACAGCTGCTGACAATTTGTCTCGTCTTAAATTTCAGGCTTTTTGTCAGCTGCGCCCACAGCCACCACCACTCCAACATTTCAACAACTCATACGGGACTAGAAACCCTCATGCAGCATAGCAGGACATTGTCCCAGTTGGCACTATCAAAAAATACACACAAAACATACAACAGGGCTTTTACACTATTCAAAAGATTCCTTCTGGAACATAACATCATGCAACCTTTTGTTATGTCATCTTTTTGGTTTTGCTTCCTTTTTGCCACCTTAAACTTAAAATGTCATATAACACCATCAAACTCTATCTCACTGGCATTCAACACCATATGCTAATCTTACACCCAAATAACAATAGTTTCATGGCCTCTCACCAGATTAAGACCATACTTAGAGGCATTTAGAAATCTGAACCCACACATACGTCACAGAGGCTTCCCATAGATAACCATATATTCAAAGCATTGTCTAACCTGCTTGATTTAAAACCGTTTGACACCAATACAAATTCTATCATCAAAGCAGCAATATACATAGCTTTCTATGGATTTCTAAGACCTAGAGAGTTCACTACAACCACCACAACACAATCTACTCCTATCCTCCTCTATTCCCACTTAACAAAACACATGGATCATTACATCCTGACTTTACCTCACTCCAAAACCAGTCAGCACACACCAGTAAATATTCCGTACTATCCCACACACAACAGGTGGTGTCCCGTCAGGGTTCTTGATGCATACATACAGCATCATAATTTACTACCATCACAACCATTACTACAATTACAAGGTTCAGTACTCACCACTACAACCTTCATGACCTACGTTAGGTCCTTACTCACTCAACTGGGCCTCAACGCAGCTAACTACTCAGGGCACTCCTTTCGCATAGGAGCAGCATCCACAGCCTCCAGTGTCAACATTCCAATTCATGTTATAAAAACACTGGGGCGCTGGAAGTCATCCGCTTACTCACGATACATACCAAACCCAGTACAAGAATTAAGGGATGCTTTCAAAAACATGTCTGGTTGATAAATGTATCTGTATTGGTTGTCTGTAAATAAATTTGATTACTTAATTTTTGCCCTCTTCTTTCTCAGGCACAACACAACAGACTTGCCCTTTTTACTATCCTACATTTAATTATGGTATTTCACACTGTACTATCACAAGCACCTAACACAAGTATTAAGGCAAGTTTTCCTGGATTTGTGGGAGGTGCTGGTTTCCACTCCTAGCCTACTTAAGGCACTCCCCTTACCTTGCTCCTTACCGTTCGAGGTCAGCGTTGAATGACCCTCCCACCACACCACATTTTAACATTTATTTCCTTTCTATTTCTGTTTCCTGGGTAGGCCCTCTTCTTTCTCAGGCCAACCTCATCATCGGTTCCGGCACACCACAACCGACTTGCCCTTTTTACTATCCTACATTTAATTATGGTATTTCACACTGTACTATCATAAACACCTAACACAAATATAGTAAAAACACTAAAACACACAAAGAAATACATTATGATGGAAGTCTTTATCCACATTTTCAACTGTGCGACAGCACCTCAGCTTCCCACTTGTGAGGGCTGCAGGGAATGTTGTCCATCTGATCCTCTCTTCCCTTCACAGAGGTCCATTTGAGACACTCTGGCTATGGGAGGTTGGTCAGGCTTTATTATGGCCATCAAAACACCTACTTGCTGCTCTCTGATATCTTTCTCAACCACGGTTTTTGAAAATCGTCTTATGTCACTTATGTCACTTTAATCAAGCTTCAGGGACTGGGTAGTTTGCTTCAACCAGATCTTACAAGGATTCTCAGAATCTGCCGCTGGTTTAACCCTAGAGTGATGAATCCAGGGAGTCACTTCCGCCACCTTTACAGCTGTTGGGGTAGACAAAAGAATAGTATAAGGACCTCTCCACTTAGGACCCAAGGGAACAGTATTCCATTCTTTTATCCATGCTTGGTCACCAGGATGATGAAAATGAACAGGTGGATATATATTCACAGGAAACCTATCTTGCACCCATTTCTGTACCTCCGCCTCAACCCATACAGAGTAAGTACATACCGCTACCAGTAGGTAACGATAGCCTCCAGATTTTGGCATAACCGTGTAGTCTACTTGTAGGTCTGACATGGGAAGTCCTCCCATATACTGAACTCCAGGAGGCTTAACAGGGCTTTGTCTTGCATTGTTACGGGTGCACTGTACACATCTTCTGACAATAGCTTGGGAAGATTAGATAATCCTGGTATAGAATCCTGATAGAAATGTTTGATAACAGAGTCTTCCATATTATCTCTTCCCGGGTGTGTACCGCTATGAAAGTTCTGAACAATTTCGGGAGGGGCCCGTCCGGTAACAAAAAAAGGGTAAAGTGTATTCTAGCATTTTATACCGTTGACCATTTCGTCCAGGTGTATTTTAGACTCAGTTACTGTTACTGAAGGCACACAGGGCTCAGTAGTTATAGTGCTATGTCAGGGGTTATGGTGCTGTCAATGGTTATGGTACAATGTCAGTGGTTATGTTACTGTCAGTGGTTATGGCATTGTCAGTGGTTATGGTATTATGTCATTGCTGAGAATTATCTGGTTTAATGGACTCAGTGACTGTTATTAAGAATTCTCCACACAATTTGACTGTAAAAAAAATTGAACAATAATAAAATAAGCTAAAATACACTCCCACCAAAAAGGGCATCAGTTCAGGGTACAAAGAACCAGTGGGGGTAGGAACAGGAATAGGTGTGTCCAGGACAGATGAGCTGGTATCTGAGGTGGGTGAGTGGGTAGGTGGAGACAATGAGGCAGGGGAAGTGGAAACACCAGCTACACCAGTTCTAGCTCGGGAGGAAGAGTAGGGGTTTGTAAGGGGAGATCAGATTCAGGGGGGTTGTCCAAAATAGGTGAAGTTGAGGCCTTAGTGGACAGGCAAGTTCTAGCAACCATGAGGCGGGATTGTTCCTTGTGGCATAACTTGATCCAATTAGGCTTTTTTCCAACAATTTGCTTCCAGCAATCAATACACAGAAACTAATCATAAAGCCCCGGCATACAAGTTATAACTGTCACGACACTCCTTAGTTGATTTGCCCTCGTGCAGTACCCACATTCACCAATATCTTTGTTTGGCACTGTTCCTAATTTCTTTTCGTTAAACCCTTCACCTGGTCCTTGTTTAGCACCTATATAGTTTGGTTTCTCCGCTCACTCCTGGTTTCTTGTTCCGTGGTTCTTGTTTCCTGGTTCATGAGATTCTGACTCTTCGCTCCTTGATCCTGTATCCTGTGTTTCCTGGTCCTGTATTCTCGTGTCTTTTTGGTCTTATGTTCCTGTGTCCGCCTGGTCCTGTGTTCCTGTGCCTCCCGATCCTGTGTTCTTGTTCAGTGTTCCTGTCATCTGCCTTATTACCAGTGATCCTGACCCTGCAGCCTTGTTCGTGTGTCCTGCTTCGTGCTTTGCTTCCTGGTGTCATATATTTTGCTTTGTGGCTTAGGATCTGTGTCCCACCTATTTCTAGTGGTGGCTGCACAATCCTAACCAAGTACTTTATATACCACAGGACTGTTTAAGTATACTCTGCCTGCGCTAATTGTGGTTATCTTGATTTTTGTATATATTATTCTGTGGCATTGTATATATTTATTATATGTTGTTTTGTTCTTATATCCTTTGGTTCTCTTTAATATATATATATATATATATATATATATATATATATATATATATATAATATATATATGTATAATTTCTTGATTTAATCCATTCATCCTGTCTTTGCATTGTTTCTTTGCTAAATTGGTTTCCACATTTAAAGGGACAGTGCTGTTTCAGGGCAGCACCCCTTCATGTCCTTACAATAACATTGTGAACCTGTTGTATTAAATCCGGATCAAGGCTACCACAGGAGGGCCACTGGTTACCAGAACAGGCCATTCTCTATGACACAGAGTATTCAACCTTTTTGGGGACAGCGTAACACCGTAATCACAAACAGCATATCCCTTAGAAAGGTTCTTTAGCATGCAAGACAAAGGATCAACAATCTTTGAATACGACACACCTGTTATTTCAATGAAGAGTCTGATTCAAAACAGTACAAATATACTAATACAATTATAATCAACACACAAAGCTTCTTGTCAGTAACACCACGTGGTGCGGTTACTAGGCCAGAACACACACATACACACACAGGATCCTCACAATTTTAATGACGTCTCACACATGCAGAACAGAGTCAAAACCCACCAAAGCTATACAATTATCTATACAGTTAATCAACGTCTAAACCGCCCGATCGCCCAATATTACTAAATCCCATATCAATAGTCAGTGGTTATGGTGTCGGTGGTTATGGTGTCGTGCATAATTAAACACTATCTACACTTCAAAAGTCCGCTAAACAGCATATACATCAAATTAGCAAGACATACACATTATAAACCGGAGCTTAGCTAGAATCTAGCTACACAATATGTATACATCAGGGTTTAACTAAGCGGTATTTTTGGAGACCAGGTTCTAAACTGAACAGAGCTTATACTGGAGTTCCGTTAATCAAATAGCTCCACACTTCGAGATCTAGTGAACTAAATTTACAACAGAATTCAACTAGTCTACTCACTCCAGAATCCGCGAACTAGTGATTGGAATTTACAACACAGTTAAACTAGTCCAGAAACCGGAATCCGACTGAACATACATACACCAGAATTCAGCCAGACAAACAGACCCTATGCTAAACGGGCTAGTTACAGAGCGTTTAGCTTAAGGAGGTGATCACCCCCCTCTTCTTTCCAATGGGAAAGGTCAGATACCAGATACAGATTCAACCCCTAGTGGGTTTACCTTCAGTTCCTGGACCCAGGATCGGAATTCATCGATGGGACACCCCAATACCCACTGCACAGAAGCCTATGGTCTCTTGGACGAAGAAGACCCAATGGCACCGAGATGAAAGGAAGTCCACGTTGCCATGGAGAGGTGGGTAAAATTTTTACCGTCTCGGCGGTCTCTGCGATGACTTCCTGGCCAATAAGCACCAGAAATGTTATAGGGGAACTCTGAAGAAGCCACGCACAAAGAGTTCGGACACTTTTCAGTTTAGGAAGCAAAGGTCTTTATTCTCACCGATTGGGTCTCAGCTGAACTCATGTTCAAAAAAAATGTCTGAGCCCTGAGTACATGGAGTACAGGCTTTTTATAGACTATACATCCTCCATCTGTACCCTTACACCAATCAGCAAACAGTATTTACAGCATTACCTTATATGGATAGGCAGTATGGCACTTGAGGAGAATGGAATGTGGTTTTTCAAATCCAGCACATGCTGTAAATCCAGTACATTGATGACAGTTTCTTAGCTACACATAACTAACTAACAGATACCTGTTCTTGTATTTGCCACATGGAGATTAAAGGCCTACTAAATTTTGGGCCTAGCTGAAATCCCATCACAATATTAATGACATTCTATGAATCAAAAACAATAAATGCTTTAAATAAGAATTTGTGTTGAAAAATAATTTTCAACTCTGGCTAGTAAATTGTCACTTGAAGTTTGAAGCTCTGATAGACACTACAGATAATTCTATGCTTTGTTGTGTTTATGTTAATGTGAAATAAATTATTTCTCATAACAATGTTTGCCTTTCAGAAAGAAAAAAAAAAGAAGACAATATTATTTAATACATCTTCTGTGGTAAAAATAACTATGAGATAAATCCAAAAGACTCCGCAGTATGCCATTACAATAAACAATAAAACGGGCATTTTATTTTTACTCTCTTCTAACATTCCATTTTATGATACCTGTACTTTTAGATTTAGCTCTGGAACAAATATGGCTTCCCGGCTCCTCTAAAAACTAAATTATTTCAGAAAAAAAAGGAAATAGAAATAAAAGAAACATAAGCCATGAATATTTAGAATTGTAACTTTTTATCTTTTTTGCTTTTGTTTTGTTCTTGGAAATATAATATGTATTTGTTGAACGACAGGATTCTAAAACTGGCAATAATGAGTTACTTTTCTGTACACCTGATGTAACTGGAGCGTTCAGTTTCAGCAATGAGTCCATTAACATCTTTATTTTATTTTCCGCAGTAAATAAAAACAGTGATGAAGGGAATCTGTAGAGAAGCGGCAACATAGCTTTCGATGGAGATTGCTGCTTGCCTTTCTTCTGTGAACAGAAAATCCTCATAGTAAAACTACAAGCTTGGCACCTGCTCTAAAACCTCCTTGATGAAGCAAAGGTTGTCTTCATTAAGAGCATTAATATTCATGCCGCATGGTAATTTTGACACAGAAAAGGTCTCTGTAACCTTTTCTTGTGTGAGAAATTTTTACTTCTCAAGGAAATTACAGTCCAGCAATGACTTAATTAATGCTGAATTTCTTCTGCTGGTTTTGAAGAGCTGTCAGTTTGGGCTTCCAGTGGCTGTCAAAAAGGGGAAAGAAGACTGGCTAGGTAGATTGAAGGGCGGAGGGACATGTTCATTCTACAGAAATTTGAGATCACGGGCGTGGAAGAGAAGAAAAAATAAATAAATAGAACCATCTATGCCTCACATTATTTTTCATTTAGAAGCCTGCTTTCTGTAATGCTAGGTCATTTATTATGACTATCTAGGACACAGCTGGAATTGATAAACATTTGATGTTGTTATTTTCATTCAAGTTTCCATTTCTTTCAAACAAATTGCATTGGTTAATCTAACAGTTTTTTATTTACTCCTCCCCAAGTAATCATTTTTTTTTTAAATGTGTAAAATAATACACATTTAGTAATTGTCAACTTTTTATGTAATATGTTTTAATTTATTTTAAAGGGATACTATAGTCACCAAAATAACTTTAGTTTAATAAAGCAGTTTTGGTATATAGATCATGCCTCATGCAATCTCACTGATCAATTTTCTGCCATCTAGGAGTTAAATCACTTTGTTTATGCAGCCCTAGTCAAACCTATCTGCATGTGACTTGCACAGCCTTTCTAAACACTTCCTGTTAAGAGTCAGCTAATATTTATACTTCCTTTAATGTACAGTCTGTTTAATTGCTTATCTCCTGCTCTTTTAATAGCTTGCTAGACCTTGCAGGAGTCTCAGGTGTGTGATTAAAGTTCAATTTACAGAGGAGGAGATAAAAACGTTTAAAGTATGTTACTTCTGAGTGAAAATTAAACAATGTTTTTATAGATATAGATAGGTGAATATTATGTCAGAATGCTTGGAAGCTGCTGTCATTATGCACTGTTTATAATTATATACCACCAAATGTCTTCAGCATCATTTGTTGAGTTATCATTAAGCTTGTTTAGCTCTCAATTCCTACTCAACAATAATATTAGTGTATGTTCTGAATCTCAGTAAAAAAAAAGGTTACCATGGGTGGACTTACCATCCCTCCTCAGCTCCACCCATGTAAAGGGTGGAGATTTGGGAAAATAATCGAATGTGTGTTATTAACCAGGAAAAGCTTGATGTGTGATTCTTCTCTATCCCCACCATCAGGTTCAGAGAGGTAAGACATTGCTCCACTCTTATCTCCTCCATCGCTTGATGCATGGGATGGGGTATAATAATTATAAGAATTATGATTATAATTCATGGCTGACGATTTATTAAATGAAATAATTAATACTGTATATTACTAAGTGAATAGGTTTGTATCAAATGATATTTTGATACTTCAGTGTGTCAAAACAGTTAATCCAGAGTTATAACAATACCATTTTTGACTTTAGAGTTTATGAAAGGCTCTTTAATAAAATATTCTGTTCTATCAATTAGGATATTTGAATTTAACCAATACTGAAAAAACAATGCCCATTTATTCATTGAATTAAGATAGGCCGAAACAAATACCAGAAGAAAATTGGCAGCTTATTGAAAATATAGGCCTAGCTGTAATTTATACTAATCACTAAATACAAGTAGTAGCCAACAAGCTTCACTCCCAAATGTTTTCTGAGTTAATCCACTTGTTGACTTCAAACCGTTTTCCCAAGTATTTTAGTGTATGGGAATTTCATTTTACAAACCTTACTGAAGTTACTCATTGGTTCTAAAGACTACTGTGAAACTCTGCTCGTTTTTCATATTGCACACAGACAGCATAGGTAGATGGAGTGGTACTGGTCAGACAATTTCTCATTACTATGGGACTCTGTGAACCAGGTATCATTTTCTTTAGCTTCCACCTTCAGTAAGTGCTTGCATGGGGTGGAGGAATAGAGTGGTATATTCTCCTTCAGGTTTAATGGTATTACTGGGAAACTTCAAAACAAGATATTTTCTGTATTTGCTAGGGTGAGGCCATGAACTGTCAAATTTCCAAATATGATGTCCTGTGTTATACCATTTTTACTGCCATGCACTCTTTAACCCCTTAAGGACACATGACATGTGTGACATGTCATGATTCCCTTTTATTCCAGAAGTTTGGTCCTTAAGGGGTTAAAGGAATACTAAAGTGACAGGAATAAAAACATGTATTCCTGTTACTATAATTATGAAAGTATTGCTTAGGCCACCAGTCCCCCTGTAAGCAATATAAAAGGTACTCACCTTTATTCCAGAGCTGCACGTGTCCATTGCGGCTGATCCCTCCCATGCCCGCCCCTTGGATGAATTCTTCAAGATTGACAATGTCAACCAATCCAATGCTTTCCCACCGAAAAGCTGTGGTAGGCTTTTGCACATATTCTTATAGAGTTATGCATATGCTTTTTATTTCTTTGCAGATTTTTGCACATATTCTTAGAGAGATACATTGAATCAATACATCTCTATGGGGAGCGTTCAGCATCTCCATGCATTGCGTGGAGACTCTGAACATCAGTGCTGCACACCCAGGAAGCACCTCTACTGGCGATCTGAGTGACTGCCACTAGAGGTGTTCTTAGGCAGTAATGTAAACAATGCTTTTTCTCCGGAACGACAGTGTATACATTAAAATGGTGTGTAAAATGCTTCCAGGGACTTTACACAACAGAACAACTACATTACGCTGTAGTTGTCCTGGAGACTTTAGTGTCCCTTTAAATATGTTTTTAATTATTCATTTTTAAATTTAGTCCATATTTAAAATAGATGGCAGATATATATTTTCTGAACTTTGAATAAAAATTAGATTTTCATGACATTAACATTTACATATCAAGTTTCAGGGGGGCGGGGCCTGACCGCCATGCAGACAAGTCGCATATAGAGAGAGCTCCTGGAAAATCCTATTAAAACAGCGAAATTAACGAATATTCACTCGAGAAATCAAGCTAAAACCCTGTTGGAGTACCTCTGCAAGCACGGGAGACGGCTTTTTAAGGCATCTCTCTGATTTACTGGAGGTCGCACCCCGAAGCCTCTTTGGGCCTACTTGCGGACGCAGCCGGGAAGGTACGGCCGGTCTCCCGATGGCCTACACTACTGCGGCACAGAGAGGTGAAAGGGACCCCTGTTCCCCCCCCTGCCGTTGAGGGACATCACGGCACCTGCACAAGCAAGAAAAAAACGCCGAGAGGCACCAGACAGCAGGGACGAAGCTAAGATGGCCGCCCATCGTAGGCCCAAGAAACGGAGCACGCACGCCAGACATGCTGCAAACCCTCTACTGGAATTCGATCGGCTCTGCGCGAGCCTATGGGCAGTGTTGTGGGACCGCGGAATGGCTCGCAGAATGGCAGGCAAGCTAGTGGCCACGTGGATCCGGCCTAAAACCCGTCGCCTCCACTACAGGCACCCCCCGCAAGCACCCAGAAAGGCCGCCAAAACACGAAAAGGCCAGCGACCTCACGGGCGGGAGGCGACGTCCGGCCACCTGGGCAAACACACGGGCACACACATAGGGGTGAGCGAAACCACAAAACCTGGCCCCCACACAAGCCACTCACCTGATCCGGGAACCGGTGCACGGCACAGCCTATATCATCCCCTCCACATCACAGCTGCGAAGCAAGAAGCCGCAAAGCTGCGCACTCCACTAACCGCAGGGAGAACTCATTCCCGGGCCAGAGGTGCCCCTGAGGCTCACACCGCAGGCAAGATACGAGACACGGCTATGGGCATAGGCTAAAGGAACTTTCTCGATGCCTCCTGAGCGAGCACGCCTCAATGGGGACAGTCAGCAATCACCTGTCTATTCTTCCAGCCCCCACTTTGAGAGACAATACGGGACTTACATTTACCTTTTTATTTTATTTTATTTTATCTTAGAATCGATAGCAAACCTTTTCATTACCAAGCTTGTTTAGTAACAAGCCTGACCGTGTTTTTACATGCTTAAATATGTACAACTGCGATGATAGCCAGACATGTTCTGTTAGCGTGATATATTTCTCTCTTTATTAGCTATCAGGCATGGAAATCTTAACCTGTTCAGGCACTGGTATATGATAGTAATGCTATGCTTAGTGATTTACAAAGTGCTACTGGGGTTCCCATTTGCACCACTGGGCTAGAAATGTAAATATTGTCTCACTACCTATTGTTGCCTCCTGCCTCGCCTGCACTCTGAGCCAGCTAGGTCTCTCACTTGCTTATCTGATGCATACTATTACTGTTTTATCTGAGGATATGCTGGATGCCGTCTGTGACACGCTATGCCCTTATAACGATTGCCATATGCTCCCTCGTTTAACCCCTTCACGACGGGTGACGGACGAGGTCCGTCATCCTGGGGATGGCCTTAACGACGGGTGACGGACCTCGTCCGTCACGCGGTAAAATTAACGCCGCGATCGCGCAGTGCCGGCGATCGCGGGGTTAACGCTGTTGCTGGGTCCCTCTGAGTCAGGGGCAGACCAGCAACAGCAAATCGCGATGTCCCAGCACATGTGATCGCTGTAACAGCCAGTCACAGCGGTCACAATACTGCTGGGATATCTGATCCGCCTCCCTCCACCTCGTGTGGGTTTGTGAAGTGGAGAGAGACGGATCGTTGCAACATTGTGTTCCAGAAGAATAGTGAATATCTTTAAAAAGTTCCTAATCCCTTTTCCCCTTCCTTAAAAAAAAAATTAACCCTTTCCCTGCTGCTTGATCACTGCTAGCAGTGATCAATATACAGGTCACAGTACTTTACTGTGATCTATTTTTTTTTTTACACTTAAGGGTTAAATTTTATTTTTTTTGTAACCCTAAGGGGTTAAATTTTATTGTTTTATTTTATTAATTTGTGATTTAGTTAGTTGGTGGGTGGAATTTAGTGGTAATTTGGGGAATTTAGTTAGGGGTTTAAAAAAAAAAAAAAAAAAAAAAAAAAGTTTAGTTATTTAGTTAAAGTTTTCTTAGCTGTGTTAACTGTATTAAACATGTTCAGAAAGTATAGCGCAGAGGAGGCTTATGCCCTGTTAGCCGCCGACTCAGAGGCGACCGACACTGCCTCAGAGAGTGACGCAGGGAGTGACGCAGGGGACAGGGACTATGTGCCAGATAGTGCAGTAACATCAGAGGAAATCGCTGATTCCCCTAATGTTCAATATGGCGCAGATGACTGGGTACCCCCTAATCATTTTTCGCCAGACATCCCAGTGTTCACTGCCAATCCTGGCATACAGGCTGACCTGTCTGGCTATAATGCGCTGGATTGTATGGAGCTGTTTTTGGGGGATGATTTTTTTGGGGAGGTAGTTACCCAGACGAATCTGTATGCGGAGCAATATCTTGCACGCAACCAAGACTCCCGAATCGCCAGGACAGAGAGATGGTACCCAACCAGTGTGCCAGAAATTAAACAATTCTGGGCACTGACCATGTTAATGGGGGTAGTTAAAAAGCCCACAATTAGAATGTACTGGACTAAAAATCCTATTTTTAATACCCCCATTTTTTCCCAGACTATGCATAGGGAGAGATATGAGGACATACTGCGTTTTATGCATTTTAATGACAATATGAAGTGCCCCCCAAAAGGTCATCCGCAGTATGACATTCTTTATAAAATACGCCCTCTAATTACCCACTTAAATGAAAAATTTGCCACTATTTACACCCCCAAAAAACAAATTTCAATTGATGAGTCCCTCATGAAATATAAGGGAAGACTGGGATTTAGACAATACATCCCATCCAAAAGATCCCGGTATGGGATAAAATTCTATAAATTATGTGAAAGTGGCAGTGGCTATGTATACACCTTCCGTGTATATGAAGGAAGGGATAGCCACCTTGATCCCCCAGGTTGCCCAGATACAGTAGGGACAAGTGGGAAAATTGTCTGGGATTTAATAATGCCATTACTCAACAAAGGTTATCACTTATACATCGATAACTTTTATAACAGCATCCCACTCTTACAAATGCTGTACTGTTTTGAGACCGTGGCCTGTGGCACTATCAGGAAGAGTCGCACAGGTTTCCCAAAGGCTCTAGCAGAAAAAAAATTAAAAAAGGGGGAAACAGCAGCTCTCTGCCAGAATGAACTGCTGGCACTCAAGTACCGCGATAAAAAGGAGGTTTTCATCCTAACTACGATCCATGGGGAAAACACTCGCAGGGTCGCAGTTCGTGGCAGAGAGGAACATAAACGTGTGCCAGTCTGCATTCAGCAATATAATCGGCACATGGGGGGAGTTGATCTATCCGATCAACTAATGCAGCCGTATCTAATCATGCGCAAAACCAGGGCATGGTACAAAAAAGTGGGCATATATATAATGCAGACGGCAGTCCACAATGCCTTTATTATTTTTCAAAAAGGCAAATGCTGAGCTGAAATGCACATTCCTTTCATTTAAATTTCAGCTCATTTCTGGGTTACTTGAGTGCCGAAGAGGGGGACCATCAGTGGAGCCTAGCAGAAGAATGGAGGCAGGTCACTTCTGCTTTAAGATTCCACCAACCCCTAAAAAACAAAACCCCCAGAAAAGGTGCAGGGTGTGTTACAAGAGGGGCGTAAGAGTTGAGACAAGCTATTACTGCCCTGATTGCCCCTCTCAGCCTGGCCTATGTATTGGCCATTGTTTTAAAGTTTTCCACACCCAGGCCGAATAGTCAACTGTCTGGTTACCAAATCTTGGCTTTGTCTCCCGTTTATCCTGTCTTCTCTGATCCTTGACCTCGGCTTGTCCTATCGTTGTTCCGTTTCTCTTTACCCCTTTGACTTCGGCTTGTACCTTGACTATTCTCTGCTTGTATAGCCCGGCCATTCTAAGGACCGGTATTACAAGTTTCTCTCTCTGTGTTCTCTCTCTTTGTGGTCTGTCTGTGTTTTGGAATCCGTGACAGCGTTGCCCGTGACACATTGTTGCACTAAGAGGACATAGCTGAGCAACATATTAGGTGTTATACTGCCATAGCACACATAAGGATTGCAAAATATACAGTAACATCTCCAAGTGTGTGTCAAAAAGGCAGAAAAAAATGCTAATTGCAACTAGACTTGGTACAAACTAACAAAGAAATGATTCTACGCTAAGGTTTAAAATATGCCTTTTGAAATGCCCTGGGGTGTCTACTTTAAGAAATGGTAGGCCTTTGTGGGGTAGTTTGAACTTAAAACCTGCTAAGATGCTTGGAAATTGCACATGGGCAGAGCGTCAAAATTCAAAGTTCGGTAAAAACTGATATGGCTTGGTCTCCAATGTGCCCCTTCAACATCCACATATCCCCAAAAAGGGTACACATGGGGGTATTGCTGCACTAAGAGGACATAGCTGAGCAACATATTAGGTGTTCTACTGCCATAGCACACATAAGGATTACAAAATATACAGTAACATCTCCAAGTGTGTGTCAAAAAGGCAGAAAAAATGCTAATTGTAACTAGACTTGGTACAAACTAACAAAGAAATGATTCTACGCTAAGGTTTAAAATATGCCTTTTGAAATGCCCTGGGGTGTCTACTTTAAGAAATGGTAGGCCTTTGTGGGGTAGTTTGAACTTAAAACCTGCTAAGATGCTTGGAAATTGCACATGGGCAGAGCGTCAAAATTCAAAGTTCGGTAAAAACTGATATGGCTTGGTCTCCAATGTGCCCCTTCAACATCCACATAACCATGAAAAAGGTACACATGTGGGTATTGTTGCACTAAGATGACATAGCTGAGCAACATATTAGGTGTTATACTGCCACAGCACACATAAGGATAGCAAAATATACAATAACATCTCCAAGTGTGTGTCAAAAAGGCAGACAAAAATGCTAATTGCAACAAGACTTGGTTCAAACTAACAAAAAAATGATCCTACACTAAGGTTTAGAATATACCTTTTGAAATACCCTGGGGTGTCTACTTTAAGAAATGGTAGGCCTTTGTGGTGTAGTTTAAATTTAAAACCTGCTAAGATGCTTGGAAATTGCACATAGGCCCAGCGTCAAAATTCAAAGTTCGGTAAAAACTGATATGGCTTGGTCTCCTATATGGCACTGTAGCTTCACAAAATAGTGCCAAAGACATACAATGGGGGTGTCATTTTACTCAGAAGACTTAGCTGAACATAATTTGGGGGGTATGAACTTAGTGGCACATGTGAAATATACAAAATGCCCAGTAAAAATGCAATCCATATGTAAAAAACGCACAAAATAATTTTATACCACATACTTTGGCATCTATTGGTTAAAAAATGGGGGCATGTTAAGGCACAATATGCACCTTATGAGATACCCTGGAGTGTCTACTTTTACAAATGGTAGGCCTTTGTGGGTTTTTTTTGAACAGTCAAACTGTTATAATACCCCAAATGGACACATAGGCTCATTAAATCCGTCTCTCAAAATTCTACTGTGAATACTGAAATGGATAGGTCTCCTATATGGCACTGTAGCTTCACGAAATAGTGCCAAAGACATACAATGGGGGTGTCATTTTACTCAGAAGACTTAGCTGAGCATAATTTGGGGGGTTTGAACTTAGTGGCACATGTGAAATATACACAATGCCTAGCAAAAATGCAATCCATATGTAAAAAACGCACAAAATTATTTTTTACCACATACTTTGGCATATATTGGTGAAATAATGGGGGCATGTTAAGGCACAATATGCACCTTATGAGATACCCTGGAGTGTCTACTTTTACAAATGGTAGGCCTTTGTGGGTTTTTTTTGAACAGTCAAACTGTTATAATACCCCAAATGGACACATAGGCTCATTAAATCCGTCTCTCAAAATTCTACTGTGAATACTGAAATGGATAGGTCTCCTATATGGCACTGTAGCTTCACGAAATAGTGCCAAAGACATACAATGGGGGTGTCATTTTACTCAGAAGACTTAGCTGAGCATAATTTGGGGGGTTTGAACTTAGTGGCACATGTGAAATATACACAATGCCTAGCAAAAATGCAATCCATATGTAAAAAACGCACAAAATTATTTTTTACCACATACTTTGGCATATATTGGTGAAATAATGGGGGCATGTTAAGGCACAATATGCACCTTATGAGATACCCTGGAGTGTCTACTTTTACAAATGGTAGGCCTTTGTGGGTTTTTTTTGAACAGTCAAACTGTTATAATACCCCAAATGGACACATAGGCTCATTAAATCCGTCTCTCAAAATTCTACTGTGAATACTGAAATGGATAGGTCTCCTATATGGCACTGTAGCTTCACGAAATAGTGCCAAAGACATACAATGGGGGTGTCATTTTACTCAGAAGACTTAGCTGAGCATAATTTGGGGGGTTTGAACTTAGTGGCACATGTGAAATATACACAATGCCTAGCAAAAATGCAATCCATATGTAAAAAACGCACAAAATTATTTTTTACCACATACTTTGGCATATATTGGTGAAATAATGGGGGCATGTTAAGGCACAATATGCACCTTATGAGATACCCTGGAGTGTCTACTTTTACAAATGGTAGGCCTTTGTGGGTTTTTTTTGAACAGTCAAACTGTTATAATACCCCAAATGGACACATAGGCTCATTAAATCCGTCTCTCAAAATTCTACTGTGAATACTGAAATGGATAGGTCTCTTATATGGCACTGTAGCTTCACGAAATAGTGCCAAAGACATACAATGGGGGTGTCATTTTACTCAGAAGACTTAGCTGAGCATAATTTGGGGGGTTTGAACTTAGTGGCACATGTGAAATATACACAATGCCTAGCAAAAATGCAATCCATATGTAAAAAACGCACAAAATTATTTTTTACCACATACTTTGGCATATATTGGTGAAATAATGGGGGCATGTTAAGGCACAATATGCACCTTATGAGATACCCTGGAGTGTCTACTTTTACAAATGGTAGGCCTTTGTGGGTTTTTTTTGAACAGTCAAACTGTTATAATACCCCAAATGGACACATAGGCTCATTAAATCCGTCTCTCAAAATTCTACTGTGAATACTGAAATGGATAGGTCTCCTATATGGCACTGTAACTTCACGAAATAGTGCCAACGACATACAATGGGGGTACCGTTGTACTCAGCAGAAGTAACTGAACACATAATAAAACTTTGTACAGGAATAGCACACACCAACTTTACAAAATACATTTGAGAAGTTCTTTGTTATAAGTTTGTGTGCGAAAACCCCCAAAAAACACAATTTTACTCCAATATTTAGCAGAGGTTGGCGGTAAAATGGCTACGTAGAAAGTGTCAAAACAACCTTAGGTAAATAGCCTGTGGTGTCTACTTTATATAAATATATACTTTTGTGTGGCAATTTTGTTTTATTTTATGGCTATTAGGCTTACAAGACAAACATACCAAATTCTAAAATCGCTCCACATTAAAATTTTATTTTACTCCTTGTGCTTTGTGACCTGTAACTACCAAAAAAAACTTAAAATCCCAGACACATTATATATTCTGTAAATCAGAACAAATAAATGAATTTATTTTTAATTACTTTCCTTAACCTGCACTAATTATGCACACATTATTATTGCAAAAACTGTAAAAAAAAACAATATTTTTCATTTTTTTTGCATTTTTCTGTATTTTTTTTATAATAAGTAAGCATTTATATATATATATATGTTATATCAAATTAAAGCCCTTTCTGTCCTTTAAAAAACAGTATATAATATGTGCCGGTGCAATAAATGAGAGAGATGCAAATTGCAGTTGAACGCAAACAGCAAGAAAATGCAAAAATTGCTTGTGTCATTAAGCGTAAGTCAAGCTTCTGAAGCTCTGTCCTTAAGGGGTTAAAGTGGCAACTATTTTGTTATGTTCTTTATTCGTAATGCACTTAAGTCCTACATGTCTACCACTCATGACCCCTATATAAGATAAGGTGCGCAGTTTGGCGTACATGCCATCACTATAGAGTTTAGGGTTGGGCTTGGCCGTGTGGCAAGGTGAGAGGGCTCACGACTAGCACTTATCCCCCTTACATATGGCGATATGTTCCATTCGTTAAACGTGCTGTGCTCCTAAACAGCCTGCCACTGGCCTCTTCCATGCCGACTAGTTTGTGTGTCTGACGACCTACTACTTGTACTACGTATTCTCTTATGAGCATCACCTGAAGCGTATAACACTAGAGTGCATGCATATCTAGCCTAGCATAGCCATCACCAACGATAATCTATTAAGGTCTCATAGCTCGTTCACTACATGTCTTGGCACGTTTATTACTTCTTACAATTTACTGAAGTCTCATAACTTGATAACCTCATGTTCTAGCATATTATTACCCGCTACGGATGTCATATAGCTTGTTAATCTCACATTATATATATAAAACTGTGCTGTCTAATCTGCCACAATTTGAAATGCTAATGCTATGCTTGCAAGGGCTGTTGTGGCCTTGCACGTTTATTGTTATTCCAAGCACAAATAAAATAAAGAATTAAAAAAAAAAAAAAACATTTACATATCAAATGTTTTCAGCAGAGTCATTTGATGCAAATCTGTGCGTAATGGCAAATTGCATCAGATTAAAATGACGGCCAAGGAGCATGAATCCAAAATGGTTAGACCATTACCCAGTTTGTAGAAGAAGGGACGTGCGTTTTTACAAACCTTTAAAAATGTCAACTTTGATGCTAATGCAACTTTCTAAGTTGAATTGTCTTAATCTCCCAGACCGATATCACTTTTTACGGATCATATAGAGAGAACTATATTATAATAGCAAAGCACAACAACCCACACTTCTTTATTACATCCAAATAGCTTCGAACTGTACTGAACCATTCTCCTTCTGAATGCATAGACAGGAATATTCTAGGCATGCAACAACTTAACAGCAATAATCCTATGGACGTACTACTCTTTTTTATTATTTCAGCGCTTACTGTAGATTTCTCGATGTTATCTTTTTAATAAGTGTCTTGTTCTACAGAAATATACTGGTTGTCATCAGTCTAAGGGGAAAAAAATAACTTCAAGGACATTAATAAAACACACAAAGACGGTATTGTGTTATGAAATGGAACAGGAAAAATATAATGCTGTTTCTGTAGGTCTTACGAAATAAAAAATAGTCTGCAAGCCGCTGTGTTGGTCCTCTATTATCTTATATGTATTGTATTAAGGACTGATGAATTTGTTGGCACTATACAGATTTGCTAATAATACTATTAATATGATGACAGTTTTATACTAAAATTGTGATATCTCCTCCATCGCATAGCACTGGCATTTATAAAGTATTTATGGTCATACATACATCTTAAATATTGGTTAAATATTTCACCAACAGACAGAAATAATGCACCAGAATGCAAGGACACCTTTTATTCAGTCTGTGATAGCTATTGCCTCTTCTGCTTCTATAAAGTGCTATGTACAGATAAATATTTTTTCAATAGTTCAGTATGTTAAAATGTTTTTTTTCTGGAAATCAGATTTCCATAAGGTGACTATGGTACTTAATAAACATAGGGATACAGCCGAAAATCTGTAAAATGAATGGATACAATCGTATAAATATTGTAAAATAGATTGAATGAATAGCTTGGATGAATTTACAATGCAGATGTGAATCAAGTACTTCTAGGTGTCTTGAAACCTAACACAATCAGTGGTTCAAGATATATGTGGCTCCCAATAGCTCACAGGGCCTCCAGGCACAGACAACCACTGAGTGTCTTCATTGACGAACACTGGTGGCCTATGGATTGTTCTTACAATAAATAAATAAACACTTGTTCTTACAATAAATATAGATAAATATAAAGCAGGACATGGCTGAAGACTCAAAGGAACTGTATGGGCACTATAAAACTTATTTGAAATTAAGTTGTTATTGTGGAAAACATAAAATTTTCCGTTCACGAACGGTGAACGCGAACTTCCGCAAATGTTCGCGAACGGGCGAACCCGGCGAACTGCCATAGACTTCAATAGGCAGGCAAATTTTAAAACCCACAGGGACTCTTTCTGGCCACAATAGTGATGGAAAAGATGTTTCAAAGGGACTAACACCTGGACTGTGGCATGCCGGAGGGGGATCCATGGCAAAACTCCCATGGAAAATTACATAGTTGATGCAGAGTCTGGTTTTAATCCATAAAGGGCATAAATCACCTAACATTCCTAAATTGTTTGGAATAACGTGCATTCAGGTATGATGTTGTATCGATCAGGTAGTGTAAGGGTTACGCCCGCTTCACAGTGACAGACCAAACTCCCCATTTAACGCACCGCAAACAACCGCAAACAGTCCATTTGCACAACCGCAAACTCCCCATTTGCACAAGGTTGGATACCAAGCTAGCCATGTCCCGTTCCTTGTCCTCACTGATGTCATTGAAGGTCTCTTCCTCCACCCAGCCACGTACAACACCAAGGGTCCCCGAAAGGTGACAACAAGCCCCCTGTATTTTTTTTTTTTAAATGTACAATACCAGATATGAGTTGCACTGGTGTGACACTGTGCCCTGGCAGGCCCTGAAACGCACACGTGTGAAGGAAACTGACTGCTATTATTTCACAGTTAAATTTCTAGTTTTTTTTTTTTTTTTTTAATGTACACTACTGTTAAACCAGATATGAGTTGCACTGGTGTGACACTGTGCCCTGGCAGGCCCTGAAACGCACACGTGTGAAGGAAACTGACTGCTATTATATTACAGTCCAAAAAGTTTTTTTTTGTTTTTTTTAAATGCAAGCTATTGTGAAACCAGATATGAGTGGTGGCACTGGGCAAGTGGGCACAGTATACGCTGTGAGCCTGACACACACGTTGGCAGGCAAGCAACTGCAATTAGATCACACAAAAAAAAAAAAGCAGACTGATGTTCTAGCCCTAAAAAGGGCTTTTTGGGGTGCTGTCCTTACAGCAGAGATCAGATGAGTCCTTCAGGACTGTAGTGGATACTGAGTACACTAGCCTTGCTATCGATTTCACTATTAAATCAACAGCAGCTACACTGTCCCTCCTCTCACTAAGAATGCAGCTTCCGGGGGGCGGGGCCTAGCTGTCATGGAGGAAAGACGCACTTCGTGTGAGCTCCCTCAATATCTCACTTTAAGCAGCTATCAACAAGCGAATTTCACCCCAGAAAGGGATGACCCAGCAATGTTGCTCCTACCTGACCGACCCGACAGATGGTAATCAGTCACACGGGCAAACAAGACAGGAAAGGGTTAAAGTTTAATTCAGAGTCAAGAACAAAGCCATGGTCAATACCAAAATAAACAAAATAGATCAAGGAACGCACTAAAGGGTACTGACACAGAAACCACGATAGGAAAAAGTGGATAGGGCTAGGGAAGTTTAAATATCCTTTAACATTTGATTGGCCCACGTCATGCCTACGCCCCTAAAACGTTCGTGTGTGGGGGTGCTGGAATCACGTAGGACAATGGGAGCCTGAATCAACTTTTGGCTCCCACTGCCCCTTTAAGAGCGAACTCGTGACTCGAGCCATGCTCCTAGTGCCAGGTGGGCCACGTGACCGATCACTGCGTGCACGCGGCTAAGTCAGAAGAGGAGATCAAGCCGCATGCGGCTCGTGTGGAGGCAGGCGTGATCCAGCCACGCGCGGCTCAAGCTTAGGAGCCAGGTCGGTCCCAGGATAAGGTAAATACAGCCACAACCACTTATCCCAATCACACAGCTTTCCTAACGTCCTATCCCATTAAAAGCATATTACCACGTATTTAATAAAACAGATAGACCCCCTACTTCATCCAGGTTACCGATCGATGGTTCGATATTCTGAGCCCTCTCTGATTTACTGTACACGACTATTCGATATTCCCACACATTTTATATAGCATTTCATTTGTTTGTTTGAGACCACCTTAAAAATATTGGATATCGCTAAAAATCATGATCACTAAATACTTTCTCTACAAACCTCTAAAACGAACCAAACTACTCATCCATCCGCTATACCACTTTATCCCACCTAGAACTAGTGCCCAGTTAAAATACTTGACTCTTACTTACCCACACTCAGTCATGCCACACACATTTCACCACTACTCTCACTGAATCCCTCTGACTACGGCTAAATTCATCTTCTACATCAGAACACTACTCCTAAGATTGGGTTGTATCCATGTCTCAGGTCTTTCATTTAGAATAGGGGCAGCTTCGGTCTCCTTCAACACTGACACTCCAGTGCATATTATTAAAAGATTGGGCAGATGGAAATCCTCAGTCTACAACCGATATATTCCTCATCCCGAGAAAGAAATGAGGAAAGCTTTTAAAAGTTTGGCTTTGTAAATTTGATGCAATAAGTGTGTTTTTCTTTAATACCTTTTCACCCTCTTTGCATGAACCCGATTTACATATATTACTAATATGTTTCTGAACATATATATTATATTGAAAGATACAGAGAAGGTGTGGCTATAAGGCGCTTAACACTTATTTGGTGCAAATTATTCGGTATAGCTGCTATATGCACTTTTGTGGAACTAATTTGTGGAACTAACAGCAGCACTAACAGCAGCAAGAGACACCTCACATCTTTTGAAGACCCTCATAATAAAAAGGAATATAGATTGAGGACTATGACCACATGTTTCTCTAAAAAGGTCATTTATATCCTGCAGTGCCCATGTGATCTGTATTATGTGGGGAGAACAAAACGCTCCCTACATATACGTATCAGTGAACACGTAAGAAATATCAGAAAAGGTTATGAAAAGCATAATGTATCCCTTCATTTTAAAACACTTCATAATAGTGACCCTAGTCTTTTAAAGTTTTTTGCTATTGAGAAGGTGGAGACAAATTGGAAAGGGGAAGATGTAATTAAGAAACTTGGCCAAACAGAAATGAAATGGATTTTTAACCTTAATACCCTTGTCCCGTTTGGCCTTAATGTTGATTTTGAGTTGTGTCATTTTTTATAATATTTTTTAATATTTATTTCTATTTATTTTTTATGTACATTTTAAATACATTGACCACTTTATGTTTAAGAAGCAATCAGCATTTTTATAGCATTTTTATATTTTTGTCTCCCCCACACTTAAGAGTATTTGTTACTCCTGTTTAAATATGAATGATTATATTATATTTATATCTCAATGCATCTTGATACTTCATATATGGTTGTTATTAAACTGATTGTCCTGAACAGAGATTTATATAATACACTAACTATATTTCATTCCTTGAGCAATGGTAAAGGACTTGTTCTCGCATAGCTCATTTCCTAAATCCAGATATCAGAAAATCGGAGGTATAAACTGAAGCATGCCGGGAGTTGTAGGAACAACTAGAGCCCGGAAATGACGTATCGGCAACACAAGCCGAACCGGAAGTGACGCGACGGCATCTAACCGGAAATGAAATTCAGCTGCAGGACGGCGAAAAAAAGGCGCGAGTGGAAGATTTAAGAACCGGATACCAGCAGACTCACCAACACAGACTGAGGAAGCCGAAAAGGATGGCGAAACGCGTTTCTGAGAGAAGAGGAGTTTGGACTTGCCACTAGTACTATATTTATGCATGCTACTTTGTATGTATTTTATATTTTCTTGATATAATAAATGTAAATTTTAAGTACATATACTCAATCTCCTCCATATATCTGGTATCCGTTTGAGGGAAGTGTCACCTCTAAATTGACACTGATGCCTGCAGTACTTAGAGCCAGTCCCCAAAAGGCTCTATAAAAGGTGAGCATTGAACTTATATTTGTCGTTCCACACCACTTGATTGAAGATAAATCTGCACTAGGAATCTTCTTTTGTGCTTTATTTTGGAGATAATATCCACGGACAGAGGGAAGAAAGGAGCATCCTCTATCCCTAGGTGTTACTGCCTACCTTAAAAGGCACGTTGGCTGATGTGTTTAGAGCCTATTTCCTTATAAAAGGCTCTTTACAATGTGAGTTTCCCCTTTTATATCATTTACTCTAATACAAAGTCATCTGACAGTACTACTCTATATATCTCTTTTGCTTATTTTTCATGTACACCCCGTGCCTATTGTAAGGGGTAAGTGCATAAGGAATATTTATACTACACTTTTTAGCGCTGCAACTATATCAAGTTTGGTTTGATGTTTTTTACACTCTAAACTCACTGGTTGATATTTTGTGTTTTTTGGTTTCATATATATTTTATTATTTACTCACTCACTCTCTGGGCCGGCCTAAGACATCATGCTGCCTAGGTCCAACGATAAATGACTATGGGGGATAATGTATAATAAACACAGGTTACTGGCTATGGGGGGGATAATGTATAATAAACATAGGTTACTGGCTATGGGAGGGATAATGTATAATAAACACAGGTTACTGGCTATGGTAGGATAATGTATAATAAACACAGGTTACTGCTATGGGAGGGATAATGTATAATAAACACAGGTTACTGGCTATGGGAGGATAATGTATAATAAACACAGGTTACTGGCTATGGGAGGGATAATGTATAATAAACACAGGTTACTGGCTATGGGAGGGATAATGTATAATAAACACAGGTTACTGGCTATGGGAGGATAATGTATAATAAACACAGGTTACTGGCTATGGGGGGATAATGTATCATAAACACAGGTTACTGGCTATGGGGAGGATAATGTATAATAAACACAGGTTACTGGCTATGGGGGGATAATGTATAATAAACACAGGTTACTGGTTGTGGGGGATAATGTATAATAAACACAGGTTACTGGTTGTGGGGGATCATGTATAATAAACACAGGTTACTGGCTATGGGGGAGATAATGTATAATAAGCACAGGTTACTGGCTATGGGGGGATAATGTATAATAAACACAGGTTACTGGCTATGGGAGGATAATGTATAATAAACACAGGTTACTGGCTATGGGAGGATAATGTATAATAAACACAGGTTACTGGCTATGGGAGGATAATGTATAATAAACACAGGTTACTGGCTATGGTAGGATAATGTATAATAGACACAGGTTACTGGCTATGGGAGGATAATGTATAATAAACACAGGTTAATGGCTGTGGGGGGAAATGTATGATAAACACAGGTTACTGGCTATGGGGGGATAATGTATAATAAACACAGGTTACTGGCTATGGGAGGGATAATGTATAATAAACCCAGGTTACTGGCTATGGAGGATAATGTATAATAAACACAAACACACAAAAAAAAGAGTGCAGCTTCAGAATTAATCTAAATTGTATGTTGTCTAGGAGGTGGGAGGGTCTGGGAGGGAGGGTCTGCTGCTGATTGGCTGGAATGTGTCTGCTGACTGTGAGGTACAGGGTCAAAGTTTACTCAATGATAATCAATAGGGGGAGGACCGAACATCGCATATGTTCGCCGTCCGTGGCGAACGCGAACAAGCTATGTTCGCCAGGAACTATTCGCCAGCGAACCGTTCGGGACATCACTATTGTGGAACTTTGGAGGCACCTAGTCTCCCTGTCTCTAGCTGCATCCATTACTTTTAATGCAGTTTCAGGAAGGACAGTGTGCCACCAAGCAGGGGCGCCACTGATTAGCTGAAAGCTGTCAGCTGAAGCTCTAAGTTGTTATGGTTCCCGTACGGTTCTTTTAAAGTGACCACTAAACCTGGCTTATATGTTTACCCAATAAAGGGCTTTATTTACACAATTATTTTTATTAGTTGGGCAGCCTCATGTGACAAGATAACTGAAATCTTAGTGACATAATCCTCTTTCTTTCCTTATTTTATATTTATTGTTGCAGACCTGCAAATCCTAATTTATAATCAAAAGAAAAAAATGCAAATTGTTCTTAATGATAAATAACAGTCATGATGATATCTAAAGTAGCCTGTGCTTTTAGCTTCAGATAGCCTTGCCTAAAATCTGAGACTAAGTGTGAACTGCTTTAGCACAGTCTGTGTTTAAGAAAAAAGAGGCCTTCTAGTACACACAACATTTACAGTAACATGTTTGAAGGTAGGTTTAAAATTTACAAGGTATCGCACTTCCTTCTTCCCGGATTTTTTTTTTCTCAAATGGAAAGAATAAATTTAAAATGCTTCCATATAGTTAATGCAGTGTTTAGTGCTCCATTAAAACGATAACATTGAAAACAGTCACAAAACAGCACTGAGTAAATTCATGACTGACCCACAAATCTCTCTGAACTCCTGTGGGAAAGGGGGCTCTACCAGTTTCAAAATAGCAAGCTCGTATATCAGTAGTGAGTAATAATGTGTAAAAATGTGTGCTGATGAATAACAACGGCTGTAAGCTGAAAGAGGCAATACTCTAAGAGTCTTATTCATGACGTTGAGAAGACTTTTACTGCACTTGAAAAATAAAATGTAGTTTCAATCAGTTAAATTGAGCAGACATTTTTTTTCTAAACACTGAATTATGTCATATTATGCTATATAATTTTCTATGTCTAATAATTCTGCTTTATTATAAATCAGTAGCGACATACGGTATCTGTATGATTTCTAACCTACTAAGTGAAGTGTATTTAATAGTCATGGTGTGTGGTGAGTTGTAATCTTAAAAAATGAGGAAATTTTTAAGAAATGCTGAGTTTTGTAAGTTTTTACGAAAAGAGGAAAAAATACTTAATCTTCCTAATGAGGCCAGACGTAGTGGTTCAAAGCGCCTAATGGCATAAGCTACACCCTGCCCATTAGAACCATTACTTATCTTAAAGAGACACTGTAAGGACAAGAACCACTATGGCTTATTAAAGGGACTCTGTAGGCACCCAAGTTGTCTGGTTGCAATATCCCTGTCATTTTAACCAGATAGACAGCCAGAGAGTCACTAGAGAAGCTCCAGCAGCTATAACCGAGAGCATTTGATTGGCGAAGAGCGGCATTTAGCCATTCATGCACACTAGCCTCCCAATGCTTCTTTATGGAGAAGCACTGGATTGGAGAGATCATCAAACTTACTTTTTAAACCCTGTGTAGAGGTGGTAGTAGGTGGATACTTAGATAGAAATGTTTGTATTACTAATGCTATATTGTTCCAATAATGTAGTGGTTCTGGGGCAAAGAGACTGTCCCTGCATTGTCAGCAGTGTAAGTACTGCCTTTTTTCAGAAAAGGCAGTACTTACATTGCCTCCTATTTCCTCTGCCTTAAGTCCACTCACGTTTCTCTAAAAAACTTACACTAAATATTTTCCTATTATGTCTGTTTTTTGGGGGTTTTTTTTGCATTTACCTATTGAGAAGCATCAAAGTACCAGGACTATGGGAAGAGTTATTGGACTTAATTTTGTACTTTGTGAGATACTTTTTAAAGACTGACATCTGTGTAGTGTAATTTTCTTTTTTGTGAGTACAACAATACATTTTTGTATTCTTAACGTTAGAGTGTTCCTTTAATGCTTCTCTCATGGATCTTAAAGACATGTTGCAGATTATGAGAGTCAAGATTCTCACCAGCCTAATTATACAAGCCAGACAATTGAGGTTGCTGGCCTCTTTTGAAATTATTTATAATCTGTGACATAGCTTGTATACTTTAATGTTTAAACCTGCATTAACCTTTTACAGATCAACTAGGAAACTTATCTGTAAGGAAATAACCTCATATGCAAATAATGACTTATCTAGACATATTGCATTGGGACTGTACCCATCCTTGTTACTGCACTGTGTGATCTACTTTAGTAGAGTCATACTCATTTCTACTTTTGTTTCATAGTTGTGTAATTTGCACTGCTCATTTATCATTTTTTAAAGAGACACTGTAAGCACTGTAACCACTTCATCTCATTAAAAAGAAGTCGGTATAATGTCTGGAGTCCCCTGGCACCGTCCTTCCATTCAGCATTAAACTCTGTGCTGCTTGGGCTACTAAGGAAGCATTAGTCTGAGCAGGGCCGTTTGAAGGAATTTGGGGGCCCCAAGCAAAACGGACATGGAGGCCCCCACATGCACACTCAAGGTCTGGGGCCCCCAGCGCCTGCACCCGGGTCCTCCCCCGGCGCCTGCACCCGGGTCCTCCCCCCCCCCCCCCCCGAGTCCGCCCACAGGGATGCAGTGTCTGCAGGGCCGGTGCAAGGATTTTTGCCGCCCTAGGCAAAAGTAAAGTTTGCCGCCCCCATGTGACATCACAGTGCCCCACCCATATGATCTGCCATGTTAACTAACACAGTGCTGCAGTGCCGCCGTGTTTACAATAAAAGGCCTGCAGGGACAGGCTATAGACACCAGAACCACTACATTAAGCTGCAGTGGTTTGGGGGACTATAGTGTTCCTTTAATGTGAGGTAAATTAGAGATTAGTGCCACGAATAATATACTAGATTGCCTACTTACAACCAGATGAGGATGATGATGGGCTTCAGCTGCCGTCTGGCTCCACTGGTCTGGTGTAGAACAGGCTCTCTGGAGGCGGTTTGTAACTGTGGTCACAAAAATCAATGTTCTGGGAGAACGGGAAGCAGCTCCATTTTTTGAGGGCCATTTACACAGCTCAAGGTCTGGGTCCCAGGGTCCACCTTCATGTTCCACCAATGAGTTTGTTCACAGGGGTGTGTGTGGGGGAGGGGGGGGATGTCCTGATGTGTGTAAGGAATGCATTGTGTGAATCTGTGTTTGTATGTGTAAGGGCTGCAAGGTGAGTTTGTGTATGTATGGGATGCAGTGTTTGTGTCTGTAAGGCAGTATTTCCCAACCCAGTCCTCAAGGCACACCTACCAGTCCAGGATTTAAGGATTACCCAGTTTTGTCTAAGGGTTTTTTAGAAAAAAAAGAAAAAACACCTTAGACACAACTGGGTCACCCCTAAATCCTGGACTGGTAGGTGTGCCTTGAGGACTGGGTTGGGAAACACTGCTGTAAGGGATGCACTGAGTGTGTGGAAGGGGTGCATTGTGTGTTGCTGTGTGTAAGGGATGCATTGCTTGTGTATGTGTGTCTGTGTGTAATGCATTGTGTGTTTTTCTGTGTGCAAGGGGTGCATTGTGTGTGTGTGTGATGGATGTCAATCTCTCCCCCTACCCCGTCAATTTCCTTCTTCTCCCCCCTCTCCAATTTCCTTCTTCTCCCCCTCCCTCTCATTGCCTTCTCCCCCCCCCTCCAATTTCCTTCTTCTCCCCCCTCTCATTTTCTTCCTTCTCCCCCCTCCAATTTCCTTCCTCCCCCCTCCAATTTCCTTCCTCCCCCCTCCAATTTCCTTCCTCCCCCTCCAATTTCCTTCCTCTCCCCCTCCAATTTCCTTCCTCCCTCCCCCCTCAAGTTTCCTTCCTCCCTCCCCCCTCAAATTTCCTTCCTCTCCCCCTCCCTCAAATTTCCTTCCTCTCCCTCAAATGTCCTCCCTTCCTCTCCCCCCCTCCCTCAAATGTCCTCCCTTCCTCTCCCCCCTCAAATTCCTACCTCTCCCTCCCCTCCCTCAAATTTCCTTCCTCTCCCCCCCTTCGAATTTCTTCCCTTCCTCTCCCCCCAAAATTTCCTCCCTTCCTCTCCCCCCCACTCCCTCAAATTTCCTCCCTCCCTCTCCCCCCCACTCCCTCAAATTTTCTCCCTCCCCCCCACCCACTCAAATTTTCTCCCTCCCCCCCACCTACCCAAATTTTCTCCCTCCCCCAACTCAAATTTTCTCCCTCTTCCCCCTCCCCCTCCAATTTCCTCCCTCCCTCTCCCCCACTCACTGAAATGTCCTCCCCCAACTGGCGGGCGCGCGAGGGAGCACTCTCCCTGGCTGAGTGCTTCCTCTTCAGCTCCCTCGCGCGCCGCGTACTGATGCCGGAGCCGGAAGATGACGTCATCTTCCGGCTCCGGCATCAGTACGGTGCGCGAGGGAGCTGAAGAGGAAGCACTCAGAGGAGAGTGCTCCCTCGCGCGCGCGCCGGGTGTCAGCAGGGCCAGCCTCTTGGGGGCCCTGAGGTGACCGGCTGCTGGGCCCCCCAGGAGAAGAGGCTGGCCCAGTGGGTACATACTGGGCCCCCTGCGACCCGGTATGTACCCACTGAATGTGGGGCCCGGACGACCTGAGCAGTCCGGGCCCCCCAGGACCGCATGCCCCTGCCGGCTCTGCTTGGGGCCCCGGGCCAGCTCGGGGCCCCAAGCAGTTGCTTGTTTTGCCTGTCGGGTAGCGACGGGCCTGAGTCTGAGCAGCAGTGGGTAGCTGTGATTGGCTGAGAGTGTTGGTTGACTTAATTCAGCCTATCACAGTGCCAGTGCAGGTATGAATTGGTATGGCTACAAGGAAGTGTGTATGACAGGCTATACCATAGTTACATAGTAATCTAATTTGAAAAAATACTAAAGTCCATCAAGTTCAACCCTCAAAAACCCATGCTTTTATGCTGTTGATCCAAGAGAAGGAAAATAATTTAAAAAGGGAAAAAATCCATTCTTGATTGCATAATGGGAATCAGATTTATTTTGGTTTAATAACCTATTCATAGATAGAGATGTCTTTAGGTAGAGATGTCTACATCTTTATTGTTCTTACTGTAAAGAACCATTTCCTCTGCTGTAGTGAAAATGCCTATGGGAAGCAAAGGACTCTTATTCTGTGTTAAACTGACTAAAACTGGTTTTACACCGAATGGAGGACTCCGAGCACTATAATCAATTCAATGAGATGAAATAGTAATAGTTCCTACAGTGTCCCTTTACTTTATATTTTAGGTACCCACACTTTAGGTGGCAAGTGTATATTAAGTAAAAGAGAAGCTGAATGGGGGGTGTGTCATGGACTTCGAGTGTGATAGCTGCCTAACCATCGGTTCCACACCACCCAGCAATAATTAGCGTGCCTAGGTCCGAATGCCGCAACCAAATGAGGAGGAATAAGAGACAAGAACCCCCTCAGATCCCCAAGAATAAAATACCGGGTTCTCAAATGGGTCCGATGGATGATTTTGTACATACGCCGGCCGGCTCCACACACAAGGCCCTCGAATCCAAAATGACGCCAACATCCCCGGCTTCCTCGTGCTTCAGCGTGGAACCTGCAACTCTGGCCGACATCAGCGCAGACTTAAAGGGCATGGCCGCCCTGATGGTCACTAAGGAGGATCTACAGCAGGTGTCATCCACCCTTTATGCGGCTTTGAGATCTGAAGTAGCGGGCTTGAAGGCGGATTTTGCAGTTTGCCTCATTACAGTTGAGCAATGCACTGGGGCAGTAGAGATACAGATCAGAGCGTCGGACATGGCACTTCAAAGGCAATGTTCCCTAATCCTCGCTATGAGGAGGCAGCTAGATTTTCTTGTGACCCCAACACGCAGAAAGTAATACAGAAAGAGACGTGTTACCGGACCTTAGAATGGCTGGGTTAAACGTCAAAGAGTAGTCTGAGAATAGCCGAGAATCAGGGAATACGGAAGACAGATACACGGAGTAACAAGCCAAAGTCAGGATACCAGAGAGTAGAATAGTCAGAGTAATAGCCAAAAGTCAAAATACCAGTGCACTAGAGGGAACCAACAAGAACTACAATAGGGCACTAACTGTAAAAGGCGCCCTTTTATAGTGTATTGTCTTTTACTTTAAATCCACGCCCCCAAAAGGTCAGGGAGCGTGGTATCACGAGACTTTGTGCGACAGATTCTACCCGACGTCGGCGCGCATAAAAAGGGGCGTGATTAGAGCGGCCGGCTGCAATGGACTGTACCGCCTCCCAGAAGTGCGAGGAGAGGAAGCCGTGCCGTGCGGGTCCAGGTGGAACAGGTAAGGTATCGTCACATCTTGATAACCGCGGCCGCCGCTGCAAAATCAGGATCCGCGGCATACCTGAGGCCGACAGCGAGGGGAAAAATGTAAAGGAAACACTCACCCAGCTCTTCCGCATTATCCTGCAAGAGGAAGCTCTGGACCAGTTCCGCTTTGAGCAGGCCCACCAGACCACGGAAAGCTGAGGGGACCACGTGTGATATAGCCTGCTGCCTGCACTCCTTCCCCATCAAAGAACAAATAATGCAGAAGGGCAGATAGCACTCTCACTGGACATACAGAGGTTCCAACGTGGTCCTCTTTAATGATCTTTCACATTGACCCTGGATGCCAGGCAGGCCCTCCGACTGGTGACTGTGGCCCTGAGGGAGAGGAATGTCCCATATAAGTGGGGCTTTCCCTTCAGCATTTCCGTCCGACACCGCAATGAATGGATCTCAGCATGAAGCACGGAGGAGATACCCACAGCTACCCTCCATCACGATACAAAATCGGATACTGCATCCCTTGGAGTTGTGACCGTTATCTCAAAGAGCTCCTTGTCATCGCGGAAGGGACCAGACCAGAGCAGGCCTCCCGAGTTGGAAACCCGACCTGCCACAATCAGAAGAGTCAAATAGAATACACACAATCAGAAGAGTAAGAGCCCGCACCACAGGATCAGCCCAGTGGACCCTGCATAGATGCTTCCACCTGCCGGGGAATGGCTCATCGCCCCTACGACACCTGAACCTAGCTAAGAGACTAGCAGCACAGGAGCCATCCTGACCATCCCTCCTAGCCATGGCAGGCTGCGGAACGCAGGTACAAGGGGACTATGCTGGGTTGGGAGATTACATAGTCAAAGATATTGCACCACGCTTACTGAGACGGAAATTTCTTTTGGAACATGGTTGGGACGTGGTACCGGGGGGGACCATTCACATCCACCAGACTAGAACACTTTTGGGACATTACGAACAATACACCGCAATGGGTCAGTGTGACCACCTTCCCACTGTAGGTAAGAGTGTAGCGCTAAATAGGTGTACATTTCCAGTGCTCAGGAATACAAATGTACACTTACCACTCAGGGTAGTACCAAAAAAATAGATATATAAAGGAAAAAACAGAAAACATACATAGGGTAATAACATAAAAGCTTGTATTGGAGTGACTTTAAATATTGACTAAGGCACGCAAACATTATCAATATAGACACTTCTACCACTGCCGATTGGCATGAAGCATTCACATATCTGCACTGTGGCCCCCCGCACCTTCTCCCCCTAGAGCACGTGGGTGCTGAGGCCTGCGCCTGGGGACGGAAGGAGCAGGACAGTACGCTTCCATGAGTTCACGGGCAGAGCATTAGTGACACGCTCTCCACTAACATAGAGCCGCGGCCTACTACCAGGGACATTCATAGGTGAACCGTGCTCGCACACAGAGTGGGGGGTTGTGTGTGGGATAGGGGAGCGGGATCTATCAATGGAGGATTACAGGTCACCTGCCCGTCATGCTGTACTTACTAAGAGAGCTCCTTGGGATAAACACACTTAGGAGATACACCATATGAGCACTTTTCAAAGCTGCCTGAAGTCTCACCACATGTCACAGGCCACACCTATGACAAAAAAAAGAAGATTATTAAGGTGTCTTGCGGGGGGTGGTGGGACTCTTCAGGGGGTGGGCGGCATCATCGGCTGTCCGATGTGTCATGATCAAGGTCAGCTACACATGGGCTACAGGGACTAAGGGGATCGCAAAAACATACACCCCTAATCAAACATGCATACTCTCCCCCTCAAGGTCTGATGACCTCGGTGGAACAGCTTAGGTACACTCAAAAAAAGGTGATGGGGACCTGGATTTCTTCACAGTTTACTTTATAGCTCTGTAATTAGTTAACACTCTCAATTGATAGCCATCCACCTGGGGCTAGGTGTGCTTCCCATCCCTATCTGTGTAAACAATTGTTACTGCGGGGAGCGGGCGCGGATCCAGCTGGAGTACACTCTGGTTGGGATTGGTGCTCTGTGCTTCCGTAGTCACACAGATCCCCTCACTTATGCAAGTTTCTGTTCCTGTTGGTTCTACTTAACTACTCACTTGTTTTGGGAAAACTACCCCCTCCTTCTCTTTTATTTTATTTTGCTCTTTTTTCTCCGGCGGGAGCAACGAGGGTGAGACTGGAGGACCTCTTTGCACTTCCTGGATAAAGTCCAACTGGGGGGGCCTTTCCTTCCCTTGCATGGACCTCTCCACATACACACAGCATAACCAATGACAACACATGCTTCCTTGCAGGGTCACGTGCTCCATTGCCCTTGCAACTCTTCCCTGTGCCTACTCTTTGGGGGCTGCTGGTTGTGCTGGCGGTGCCTTCCTCACCAAGGCTGGTTAGGGGGAGACTTAGCCTTTGTGGTGTGTCTGGGGTACAAGTACTGATAGTTACCAATAGTCTCCATACAGGGGGGGAACTCACCCGACTCCCACCTTGCCTTTGCCTTGGCGGCTGGTGAGTTTACAACACAACTTCATAGCCTCTTCTCCCGTGGTCTCCCAGGAGGCAGCAATGTCCTACCACCCTAGCCCACTGAGGATCCTCACACAAAATTGCAGGGGATTGAATATCCCGGAACGGAGGACACAACTACTCAAGGAATTACGACAAAAACGCGTCTCAATCGCATTCCTACAAGAGACACTTTCTGGAGGGATCAGCCCCGCCCTGAAAGACAGAACATACTCACACACTTTCTTTAGCAATCATAATACCTCAAAAAAGGCAGGAGTAGCCATTCTCATGACTTTGAGATTGGACTTCAAAGAAACTGGTAAGGTGGTCGACACGGATGGCAGACATGTCTTCATAAAAGGCACCTTCTCTGATCGCATTTATACGTTAGCATGCATTTGTGTGCCAAACTGGAATCAATCCCAATACATACGATGGGTATTGACCACACTCTCAGAATTCACTGAAAGCACACTCATTCTAGGAGGCGATTTTAATGTCCCATTGGATCCTAAAATTGATTCTTCCTCAGGTCATAGTTGTATCCCAAATTAGAGGTATACGGAATTCCCTTTTAAACATACATCTTGTGGACTGCTGAAAAGCGCTCCACAGTAAAGGACTACACACACTACTCAGGGTTGCATGAGAGATACTTGAGGATCGACTTCCTGTTCCTGCAACAGGAACTGCTCCCAAAGCTGCAGAAAGCGGCCATACCATAGAGGCTGCCACGTGGTCAGACCATGGCCCGGTACTGATGGAGATGGACTCCCCACTCTCGCAACCTAAAACCCTCAGCTGGATGCTCAACGAATCTTTGATAGCAGACCTTGAGACCCGGGAACTTCTAGCTCAAACATTGATGTCCTACTTCTCGCACAATAAACCGGGAGAGACCTCAGACACCACTATATGGAAAGCTCATAAAAGTGTGCTGAGAGACCTCAATATTCAGATCGCCACCAGGAAAAAAAAAGAAACCCAATGGTGGATGGCGGACTTAATCACCAAAATTGGAGACATTGAGGCGAGACATAAAAGAACACTACTGGACGATGACTATCTGGAAATTATGGAACTCCAATCCACGCTAGTGCATAAACACAAACACACATACACAGATCCAAGGGCTTTTTCTACATACATGTGAACAAGGGGGGCAAATTACTGCCTCGCATGCTCAGAGGAAAACAAATTCACACAGAGGTACATCGGCTGAAGCTAGCGGGGGGCAAACCCACTCAACACCTGGAACTCATAGCAACAGAATTTCGAACTTTTTATTTGAATTTATACAACTTTCGGGACAAGTTCACCGCATATCCCACATTCAACAAGATGGAGTAAACACACAATACCTCTCAAACTTCCTATCCAAAACTGTGACCTTAGATGAAGCAGACCTCATGGACGGCCCAATCATGGAAGAGGAACTTAAGGCTGTGATTAAAACGGCAAAGACGGGTCGGGCGCTGGGCCTGGATGGGTTCTTGTTGGACTACTACAAGAGGTTCAGGGACATTCTCATCCCTAAACTCCCCATAGCGCTGAACGCTCTCACGACGGGGAGCAGACTCAACGACGAAACACTGGCAGCAACAATCTCCATACTGCCCAAGCCAGGCAAGGACCCGGAGCTCTGCAGCAGCTGTAGACCAATATCCCTCTTAAACTTGGATATTAAATTATTCACCAAGGTCATAGCGAGCCGCCTGAACACAATGCTTTTGAGGCTGGTCCACCCGGATCAAACAGGTTTTGTCCCAGGAAGGGAAACCCAAGATAGCACGCTTAGAGTGCTCTCCATACAACACCTCGTAACAAAAAGAAAGGAACACACTCTTCTGCTTTCCACCGATGCAGAGAAGGCCTTTGACCGGGTGGACTGGGCATTCCTCACAGAGACACACCGAGTATTTGGATTTGGCCCTAAGCTGCTAGCCTTCTACAGTCGGCCGAATGCAATAGTTCGAGTAAATGGAGCCTTTACTAATGCATTTCCAATCCGGAACGGGACGCGACAGGGGTGCCCCTTGTCCCCATTATTATTCACATTATCTTTGGAATCCCTACTTGAAGCAATAAGGCACAACAAGGACATCAAGGGCTTTATCTCAAAAGGCACCACGCACAAGACAGTGGCCTACGCCAATGACATGCTGTTCTTCATCACACAACCCAGAATTACATTACCTGTTGCAGGAGCTTCAGACTTACGGCCAACTCTCTGGCCTCAAGTTGAACATGTCTAAATGCGAGGTCCTTAACCTCACGGTCCCAAAAAGGGACTCATTACACACTGGTGTGACCTCCAAATGAAGTATCTCAGAATCTGGCTCTCGATGGAACTGTGCAATCTCTATCAAGCTAATTTCCTGCTGCTTCTCACTAAGATATTACAAGACCTGCGTAACTGGAACTACACTTATCCCCGCACCCGAGCCCGATGACACCAGTCACCAATAACCACTCGATCGGAGAAGAACTGACTTCCAAAGCATGGGGCTTCCTATGTGACAAAGATTTTATACCTATACATGATGTCCTCTGAAACCCCTATGAGATCTGACCAACAACCAAGCTCCGATGCAATTGCAATCATTCCGATACACGCAATTATTTTTACAACTCACTCACTGACAAACCATTCATTCATAGAGCTCTCACGCAATGTGAAACTTTATGACTAACCGATCTCAACAAGGAGATTTCATTCCTAAACCAGTTGTCAGATCCTACCTGTCAGATTTTCTTCAGCTCCTTTTTTTTGGACTTAACCTCCTTGCTAACTATTGCCTGCTACAATAGCTGTTCTGCATTTTTCTCAGATTTTTCTCAGCTAATCTCCTACTTTTGCTCTTGCTCAAAACCTGCTGTTTTCACTGCTGAAGATTCACTTAAAGCTATAGTACTTTGATTTTGCCTACTGGACTTTTTTCTTAAAATGTGGTTATAACCTATTAATTGAGAGAAGATAATATACTCTGCAGTTGTGTTCCTCATCTATTTAACCTTTAGCATAACACCAGCATGCCTTAGTGGGGGTGGGCAACTCAAATCGACACACCTTCAAGCGGCAGTGGGAACATATCACGGGAGTCATGTTTACCCACACCCAATGGGAAAAGATATTTATCTTACACCATAAATCAGGAGGAAGCGTGGACCCTATGGGACAATCACAAAGAATGCTCAGGGGATGTGAGCTGAGACAAATGAGTGATTGGAAAACTGAACCCTAGCAATAAGGAAGACAAGAGAAGGTTACACGGGGAAAGAACAAGAAGGGAGATGATATCAGATAATACGGGACGGCCCTGATCGGTCAAGATATTGTATAACATTGTATCATAGGGCACCATGCTCAAACTATACTGAGGAGTGGGCCTACGTTGAGGGAATACATGCTTCTGAGTCAAACAGGTGACCGACAGTCCAAGTGCACAGTCACACTGATCTCAAAGGGGAGTGACATAATTTGGAAGGGTACGCTTCTCAAACTCCGCCACTCCACACAGCCCTGGGGAGAAGATACATAGCCTCCGGGCACACCCTGGCTTTGTCCTAAAACCCGAACACCAGCAACCCAGTAGACAACCACGCAGTTAATTGAACACTGAATACATACTAAACGCTTGGCACATAGCACAATCGGGACAACCCAAAACTCCCTCCACCCTACCCTTCCAACCCCTTCCCCTCTCCCGGTTAATGGTTGATAGGTTTCATGATAGTTAAACATTGAAAATCCGCACGCACCTACACAAGACTGATGGCAGCAGTGCACCGGATGGGAAGCCCAGGGCACACCATGAGATGAACTGTTTGATCTGTACTATAACATTATGATTGCTTTTGTCTGTTAAAATTTAACCCAAGCACTTGTGTAACCTGCATATCTGTGTACATGGCTTCCTACGCACCATGTAATATATATTCTATGTATGGTGTACTTTGAAAATTGCAAATTAAAAAAAAACTATATTTACAAAAAAGAAAATAAGCTGAGTGGACTTTCTAAATTAATCTTCTTCAGTTAAAAAAATTGTTTTTCTCCATAAACACTCCTTCATGCCGCACTCTTGAAATCTTTTTTTTTATTTTTATTAATAAAATAGCTGTACAGGATGCCATCACTTGGATTTCTGGCATTATAGATTAGCTAATTGCTATGTACGCAAGAACAAAAATCTCAGCATTGCTATAGTTAAGTGAGCATCATGATTGTATTTACCGGTATTTCACAGTTCTTGTATATCCCTATTTTCCAAAGTACTTTACAATTCATGCATAAATAACATTGGTAATTATACAAATAGTTAATGATTATTTAGATATTCTGAAACAAGGAGAAGAGAACTCTGACCATGAGCTTACAATCAAGAAGTGAATGGTGTTACATTTTGTTCATTAACTTAGTGCTATGTCTTTGTATGACACTTAATTATGACCTAATTACCTGAGTCTTAACGGCATCTTTGTCATTTTTTTGTTTATATGTGCTCTTTGATCTCTTATGTTCATCATTCCCTCCCTGTGACAAAATTATACTTGTCAAAAAAAGAACATTGAGCCCAAACATTGAGTCAAAAGGTTGTGGGGAGAACATGCAATTGAGCTAAAAGGCTGAGGGGAGAACATACAATTGTGAAGTAACAGAATTGTAACCACGTTTGGGCCGATATTAGGAGTACTTTTTAACACTCAGTATACAGTACACAATGAGTATGAAGAAGATAGATTCTAGAAGCAATGCTCTGCAGTACATATGCATTGAATGTGGAGACAAATAGACAATATGCAGTAAGTATACAACAGAGACAAATAGTTAGTTTGGAAAGTACAACAAGTCAGGTGACTCCTTGGCTAGAGACCTATAGAGAAGGGAATGTGGCATTAAAGAAAATAGTAATTATTGTAGATGAGATTGAACTAGTAGGGTCCCATGTCTGAAATCAACTTCAGTTTGTACAGAAGACTTCATCTAGGGAACAGGAATAAGTCTGGTTGGTGACCACCCTGCTGGGGATCAGGGACTAATGGGAGGGTGATATCGTGAGATATATGGAGCTGTGAGGGACGAGTAACGGGATGTGTTACGAACGACCGGTAAAGGCTTTAATGAAGAGTTGTGAATTTAGACATTTGCAAAAACATGAAAGAGAGGTAGCAGACTGGATGTGGGGAGGAAGCTTGTTCCAGTGTGGAATGAGGCTAATAGAGAAAATTTGCTGAATCTTGAAAGAGCGCATGGATGTTGGGATTTGGTATGAGATGTGGAGTTGAGGGAGTGGAGAGGATGGTTAGGAGTATAGCGGAGTGTATCATAGCAATGATATCCTCAGTGATAGTGCATTGTTTTGTTTTTTTTAATGCAAAAAAAAAATATGAATGCTACATTTGGCAAGGGTTTGTGACTAAGAGGCTACTAAAAAGACTGGACATACCCCATTTTGAAAACCTTGTGTTGCCTACTTTTGCAAATGGTATGCCATGATATGGGCAATTGTCATTCCTGAGTTGCCATACAGTCTCAAAGGCAACATAACCAATCTGGCAAATTTCACTGTGTAAAAACTGAAATGGGCAAAAAAATCTTGTACAAATGGGGGAAATGTTATACTTTTACTTCTGTAAAAGTCAACAGTATTATGACATTCACATATAAAATGCCATGCAGAAAATACAATTTCTAATTTCTCAAATTTTTTAGATTTTAGATATTACATTATTTTTCATATATGAAAATGAAAACACTGTTTCTCCTGAGCAAAATGATATACAGTAAGTGTGGATGCACTTAATATGAAAGTGGCACAGACATATGGCTCTAATTCTAGGTTTTGTTTTGCTGAGAACTTGTACAATTGCCTACGACAGGGATAGGGAACCTTTGGCACTCCAGATGTTGTGGACTTCATCCCCCATAATGCTCTTACACCCATAACACTAGCAAAGCATCATGGGTGGTATATACATTTGGAGTGCCAAAGGTTACCTATGCCTGGCCTACAACCTTAAGGGGTTAATGCTTAAATTGCAGAAAATTGAGCGGTGAGACTGCAGCACATGATCTAAACACCAGGACAGCTTCACTAAGCTAAAGTTGTTTTGGTGCTTAGAGTATCCCATTAACTGGAGTCTCACAATTGATGTTTAGTGATGCCGCGAACATAACATTTTCGGTTTGCGAACGGCGAACGCGAACTTCCGCAAATGTTCGCGAACGGGCGAACCACGCGAACCGCCATAGACTTCAATAGGCAGGCGAATTTTTAAACCCACAGGGACTCTTTCTGGCCACAATAGTGATGGAAAAGTTGTTTCAAGGGGACTAACACCTGGACTGTGGCATGCCGGAGGGCGATCCATGGCAAAACTCCCATGGAAAATTACATAGTTGATGCAGAGTCTTTTTTTAATCCATAAAGGGCATAAATCACCTAACATTCCTAAATTGTTTGGAATAACGTGCTTTAAAACATCAGGTATGATGTTGTATCAATCAGGTAGTGTAAGGGTTACGCCCGCTTCACAGTGACAGACCAAACAGTTCATTTACACAAACGCAAACTTCCCATTTGCACAAGGTTGGATACCAAGCTAGCCATGTCCTTGTCCTCACTGATGTAATTGAAGGTCTCTCTTCCTCCACCCAGTCACGTACAACACCAAGGGTGCCCGAAAGGTGACAACCAGCCCCCTGGGACGCCTGCTGTGTTTGGTCTTCCACCTCCTCAAAGCCACCTTCCTCCTCTGACTCCTCTTCTTCAGACTCCTCTCTCTGCGTTGCCTCTCTCTGCGTTATTATAAGGTGTGTTAAGTTGTACTATTCTTATCAATTTAATCCCTGTTACGTCCCCTATCAGGGGACGTGTATATAAGGCATCGATTTTAGGAAGCGGGAGATGGAAAAAGATGCTTGGTCGGTCCTCCTACTTCAAATTTGGGGCACTGCGCGTGCAATCTAATGTGCCACCAGATAGGAGTGGTGAGTTAAGTAGTACTATTCTTATCAGTTTAATCCCTGTTACGTCCCCTATCAGGGGACGTGTATATAAGGCATCGATTTTAGGAACCGGGAGATGGAAAAAGATGCTTGGTCGGTCCTCCTACTTCAAATTTGGGGCACTGCGCGTGCAATCTAATGTGCCACCAGATAGGAGTGGTGTGTTAAGTAGTACTATTCTTATCAGTTTAATCCCTGTTACGTCCCCTATCAGGGGACGTGTATATAAGGCATCGATTTTAGGAACCGGGAGATGGAAAAAGATGCTTGGTCGGTCCTCCTACTTCAAATTTCTGGCACTGCGCGTGCAATCTAATGTGCCACCAGTTAGGAGTGGTGTGTTAAGTAGTACTATTCTTATCAGTTTAATCCCTGTTACGTCCCCTATCAGGGGACGTGTATATAGGGCATCGATTTTAGGAACCGGGAGATGGAAAAAGATACTGGTCGGTCCTCCTACTTCAAATTTGGGGCACTGCGTGTGCAATCTAATGTGCCACCAGATAGGAGTTGTGTGTTAAGTAGTACTATTCCTATCAGGGGACGTGTATATAAGGCATCGATTTTAGGAACCGGAAGATGGAAAAAGATGCTTGGTCGGTCCTCCTACTTCAAATTTGGGGCACTGCTCGTGCAATCTAATGTGCCACCAGATAGGAATAGTACTACTTAACACACCACTCCTATCTGGTGGCACATTAGATTGCATGCGCAGTGCCCCAAATTTGAAGTAGGAGGACCGACCAAGCATCTTTTTCCATCTCCCGGTTCCTAAAATCGATGCCTTATATACACGTGCTCTGATAGGGGACGTAACAGGGATTAAACTGATAGGAATAGTACTACTTAACACACCACTCCTATCAGTTTAATCCCTGTTACGTCCCCTATCAGAGCACGTGTATATAAGGCATCGATTTTAGGAACCGGGAGATGGAAAAAGATGCTTGGTCGGTCCTCCTACTTCAAATTTGGGGCACTGCGCATGCAATCTAATGTGCCACCAGATAGGAGTGGTGTGTTAAGTAGTACTATTCTTATCAGTTTAATCCCAATGTCATGACTACTAGTGTGGTCCAGCACGCAGAAACCATGTAAACATATACATAGGCAAGAAAAGGAAAATAAAAGGACAGAGCGTAAACCGGACCTTAGAATGGCCGGACTAATACGCTAGAGACAGAGAATGGTCAAAGGGAAAGCCGAGGTCAAGGAAGCCAGAAAATACACAATACCGTTTACATAAGCCAAGTCAGGGAAACTAGAATTCAGAATAACCAGGGAAAAGCCAAGATCAGGATACCTGGAAATCAGATTCACAATGATAAAGCACTCTCAGGAAACCAGGAACAGGAAACCACGACAGGGCAAGGTACTGGGGTGAGCTAGGGATTTAAATATCACGCGGCGGGCCGGCAGCCGCGACACCCTGTTACGTCCCCCTCATCAGGCCTTTTTTAGTCTAATGTATCGCCCACTGTCTGTCCCTTTGGGATCCATCCCTCATTCATCTTAATAAAGGTGAGGTAATCTAGACTTTTTTGACCTAGGCGACTTCTCTTCTCAGTGACAATACCTCCTGCTGCACTGAAGGTCCTTTCTGACAGTACACTTGAAGCGGGGCAGGCCAGAAGTTCTTTCTATCGCAAATTGGGATAGCTCAGGCCACAGGTCAAGCCTGCACACCCAGTAGTCAAGGGGTTCATCGCTCCTCAGAGTGTCGATATCTGCAGTTAAGGCGAGGTAGTCTGCTACCTGTCGGTTGAGTCGTTCTCTGAGGGTGGACCCCGAAGGGCTGTGGCGATGCGTAGGACTTTAAAAGCTCCACATGTCCTCCATCAACAACACGTCTGTAAAGCGTCCTGTCCTTGCCGGCGTGGTCGTGGGAGGAGGAGGATTACTTTCACCTCCTCCCCTGTTAGATTTCCGTTGTGCTGTGACATCACCCTTATACGCTGTGTAAAGCATACTTTTTAATTGATTTTGGAACTGCTGCATCCTTTCCGACTTGCCGTAATTCGGTAACATTTCAGGCACTTTCTGCTTATACCGGGGGTCTAGTAGCGTGGACACCCAGTACAGGTCGTTCTCCTTCAGCCTTTTTATACGAGGGTCCCTCAACAGGCACGACAGCATGAAAGACTCCATTTGCACAAGGTTGGATGCCGAGCTACTCATGTCCTGTTCCTTGCCCTCAGTGATCTCTCTGAAGGTATGTTCTTCCCCCCAGCCACGTACAACACCACGGGTACCAGATAGGTGACAACGAGCACCCTGGGATGCCTGTTGTGGTTGGTCTTCCTCCTCCTCCTCAAAACCACATTCCTCCTCTAACTCCTCTTCCTCACAATCCTCTTCCAGCGTTGCCGCAGGTCCAGCAAGCGATGCTGATAAGGCTGTTTCTGGTGGTGTTGGTGACCACAACTATTCCTCTTCACGCTCATCTACGGCCTGATCCAGCACTCTTCGCAGGGCACGCTCCAGGAAGAAAACAAATGGTATGATGCCGCTGATGGTGCCTTCGGTGCGACTGACTAGGTTTGTCACCTCCTCCTTGTCACCTCCTCAAAAGGACGCAGGAGCCTACAGGCATTGAGCATGAGCGTCCAGTAACGTAGCAAAAAAATTCCCAGAGCACCCCAGTCATACCCCAGTCATACAAATACTCATTAACGGCTTTTTCTTGTTGGAGCAGGCGGTCGAACATTCTGAAAATATCTGAAAAGTGCGCCATGGCCGTGTAGGAACGCCTGAAATGGCCACACACCTTCCTGGCCTGCTTAAGGACGTCCTGTAATCCTGGGTACTTATGCACAAAGCGTTTTACGATCAGATTACACACATGTGCCATGCACGGCACATGTGTCAACTTGCCCAAATGCAATGCCGCCAACAAATTTCTTCCGTTGTCACAAACCACTTTGCCGATCTCCTGTTGGTGTGGAGCCAGCCACTGATCCACCTGTGCGTTCAAGGCGGACAGGAGTGCTGGTCCGGTGTGACTCTCTGCTTTTAGGCAAGTCAACCCCAAGACGACGTGACACTGCCGTATCCGGGATGTGGAACAGTACCTGGGGAGCGGGGGGGTGCCGTTGATGTGGAGCAAGACGCAGCAGCAGAAGAGGACTCAGCCGAGGAGGTTATGGAAGAGGATGGAGTAGGAGGACTAGATGAGGTGGCAGCAGGCCTGCCTGCAAGTCGTGGCGGTGTCACCAACTCCTCTGCAGAGCCACGCATTCCATGCTTGGCAGCCATCAGCAGGTTTACCCAATGCGCAGTGTAGGTGATATACCTGCCCTGACCATGCTTTGCAGACCAGGTATCAGTGGTCAGATGGACCCTTGCCCCAACACTGTGTGCCAGACATGCCATTACTTCCTTTTGCACAATCGAGTACAGGTTGGGGATTGCCTTTTGTGCAAAGAAATTTCATCCGTGTACCTTCCACTGCGGTGTCCCAATAGCTACAAATTTTTTGAACGCCTCAGACTCCACCAGCTTGTATGGTAAAAGCTGGCGGGCTAAGAGTTCAGTCAAGCCAGCTGTCAGACGCCGGGCAAGGGGGTGACTTTGTGACATTGGCTTCTTACGCTCAAACATGTCCTTGACAGACACCTGACTGTGGGCAGATGAGCAGGAACTGCTTAAGGCGAGAGACAGAGGGGCGGATGGTTGAGATGGGGCAAGGAGGACAGCAGTGGTTAACGTGGCTGAAGATGCTGGACCAGGAGGAGGATGGGGGCTTTGAGTTTGTGTGCTGCTTGTACTTATGTGTTGATCCCATAGGCGTTTGTGATGTGCAATCATGTGCCTTCGCAAAGCAGTTGTACCTAGGTGGGTGTTGGACTTCCCACGACTCAGTTTCTTTTGGCACAGGTTGCAAATGGCATCGCTGTTGTCAGAGGCAGACACACAAATAAAATGCCACACTGCTGAGCTCTGCAATGATGGCATTCTGGTGGTGGCAAGAGGAAATGCGTTGATTGGCGTGCTGTCTGGCTGACCCCGGGTGCCGATGCATGCTGTCTGACTGTGCCACTAGCTCCTTGCGACGACCTCCCCCTGCTTCCAACTCGTCTCCTCCTCCTCCTCTCCTCCTCTGTCTCCCCATCTGAACGTTCCCCCTGTTCTTCTTCTCTTATAGCGGGCACCCACGTGACATCCACGGACACATCGTCATCATCAACCGCTTCACTTGTATCTGACAACTCAGCAAAGGAAGCAGCAATAGGTACAACATCATCATCATCACACCGTACGTGTGTAATGCTGCCTGACTGAGACATATCCCTGTTATCTGCATCCTCTGGCAATGGTTGTGCATCACTCATTTCTTCCAACTGATGTGTAAATAACTCCTCTGACAGATCAAGTGAAGCGGCTGTGGTGCTAGTGTTGGTGGTGGCGGCAGGCGGGCGAGTGGTAACTTGAGAGGTGCCCGAAGCTAAGCTGGAGGAGGATGGTGCGTCAAGGTTCCAAGCTGTAGAAGATTGGGTGTCCTCTGTTAGCCAGTCAACTATGTCCTCAGAACTTTTCAAGTTCAGGGTACGTGGCCTCTGAACACTGGGCATTTTTCTAGGGCCAAAGGGAATCACAGCACCATGACCACGACGGCCCCTGCGGGGTGGCCTGCCTCTGCCTGTCATTTTTTTTTCGATTAGTGGTACTATGCATGCAAGCTACTGTGACAACAGATATGAGTGGCACTGGTGTGACACTGTGCCCTGGCAGGCCCTGAAACGCACACTCGTGAAGGAAACTTTTTAAATGCAAGCTATTGTGACACCAGATATGAGTGGTGGCACTGGGCAAGTGGGCACAGTATACGCTGTGAGCCTGACACACACGCTGGCAGACAACTAACTGCTATTCAATCTATTACAGTCAAAATTGTATTTTTTTTTTTTAAATGTACCCTACTGTTACACCAGATATGAGTTGCACTGGTGTGACACTGTGCCCTGGCAGGCCCTGAAACGCACACGCGTGAAGGAAACTGACTGCTATTATATTACAGTCCAAAAAGTTTAGTTTTTCTTTTTTTTTCAATTTGAATTTTATTGAAATTTTTTTGCATTAAACATCTTTACCATATTATGGGTAAGGTAATTGAACACTGATGAAGTGGCACATTTGACTGTGTACATCATAAAGAACAATTTTACAAGACAATGTGAAATTACGTGAGGCATAGGCGTGCACAATAAAAAAAAACAGTATGAATGGGTGATGGGAGTCTGGAAATATCCTAAATACAGGAAAACTTGGTGGGAATAGTTCTGTGTCTGAGCATACATCTGTCTATATTTCTGAGCGTGCTGAGTCGGAGTGAGATGAGCCCCGGCGCCTGGGAAGGTTCAGCAGGCTTCAGTAGCTCTTTGTGTTGAGCCCGCAGGGTTTCTGGTATGTGAGTCTCTGAACTTTGAATTGTCCGTCTATATGTCGCGGTTTGCTTGAGCTGGTGTCCTTGCCCTGTATTGAGGGTTGTATCTGTTTGGCCGGTGTGAGCAAACTTTGCCGGGACTCAGGGGTGTCGCTGGTCGCGGTCTCTCTGTGTTTTTTGGGTGACTCTGCTTGTGTCTCTTCAGCGGGTGTTCGTATACGAGGTGGGAGCCCAAGTTTCTGCAGCAGGGGCTCAGGATCTTCTGCCGACGTCAGTGTTGTAGTTATGTCTCCACTGGTCACTACCAATGATCCCCCCTGCCCCCAGCGATACCTTATGGAGTGTTCTCTTAGTTGCCTGGCGGTGGAGGCCAGCTTTCTCCTTTCCGCTAGAGCAGAGAACGGTATATCCGCATATATTGAGACCATTTGGCCCTTGTGTTGTACCGGTCCCCCTTCCCTGGAACGCTTCATAATCTCTACTTTGACTGAGATATCTCTGGTTACGGCTATGATATCTCTAGGCACGTTGCTTGGAGCCGCCGCAGACTTTCTCACTCTAAATGCTGAGCTGATGGTATGTTGTGCAGGGGTGTCTGTGATGCCCATAGTGTTTGTTAGGTCTCTTACAAAGGTAAGTATCATCCCATCAGGTATCTGTTCTGAGACGCCTCTGAGACGCAAATTTTTTCGCCTGTGGCGTGTTTCTAGTGTGGTCACTGCTTGGGTCAGTTGTTGTACCTGGGAGGAGAGGCTTTCCAGTCTGCTGTCTGTGGATTGTATGTGTTGAGCTCTGGATGCCTCTCTGTCCTCCATTTCCTGCACCCTGTGGCGGATCATCCCTATTTCAGCCTGGGCTGCCTGTAGGTCTTCTTTCCAGACCTTCCTGAGGTCGGTCAGTAGCCTCCTGATGTCTCCTTTAGTGGAGGGTGTCTCATCTTCCTCGGCCCCAGATAGGCTAGACTCCGCTCTGGAGCATGGCGAGCTCGTCGGGTCTTCCTCCTCCTGGGAGGCCTCTGAAGGCTCCGGCGTCCGTGCTCCTCCGGCGCCATTTTGGTCTAGCGCTGTGCCGGCGGCCTCTCGAAGGAAAGCCGAATATCTTGCTGCCGGGGAGCTTCTTGTTGGTGAGTTCTTGTGTTTGCGCCCCATTGTCACTATGTGTGGGGGGTATCGTTTTTAGCTTCGGGTTTGCTATTTTCGCGGCTCTTTTGTCGAGTAGTCTCCCAGGCCCTTACCTAGTTTTTTTTTTTTTAAATGCAAGCTATTGGGACACCAGTGAGTGAGTGGTGGCACTGGGCAGGCCCTGAAACGCACACGCGTGAAGGAAACTGACTGCTATTATATTACAGTCAAAGTTTTTTTTATTTTAAATGCAAGCTATTGGGACACCAGTGAGTGGGTGGTGGCACTGGGCAGGCCCTGAAACGCACACTCGTGAAGGAAACTGACTGCTATTATATTACAGTCAAAAACGTTTTGTTTGTTTTTTAAATGCAAGCTATTGTGACACCAGTGAGTGAGTGGTGGCACTGGGCAAGTGGGCACAGTATATGCTGTGAGCCTGACACACAGGCTGGCAGGCAGGCAACTGCAATTACATTACACAGAAAAAAAACAAGCAGACTGATGTTCTACCCCTAAAAAGGGCTTTTTGGGGTGCTGTCCTTACAGCAGAGATCAGATAAGTCCTTCAGGACTGTAGTGGACACTGAATACACTAGCCTAGCTATCAATTTCCCTATCAAATCAGCAGCAGCTACACTGTCCCTCCTCTCACTAAGAATGCAGCTTCACAATGAATGTAAAATGGATGCTGTCCAGGAGGTGGGAGGGTCTGGGAGGGAGGGTCTGCTGCTGATTGACTGGAATGTGTCTGCTGACTGTGAGGTATAGGGTCAAAGTTTACTCAATGATGACGAATAGGGGGCGGACCGAACAGCGCATATGTTCGCCGTCCGTGGCGAACGCAAACAAGCTATGTTCGCCAGGAACTATTCGCCAGCGAACAGTTCGGGACATCACTATTGATGTTCACCCCTTTTATTTGCAATACTTGTATAATGCATTAATATTATTCACTTATAAATGGAGTGATCATGACTTTCAACGCGGTGTGCAGCTCTATGTGAGAAGATGTTTTTATAGTGGTATATATTTAGAAAGAATAGAACAATGTAAGAGAACCTCTTCACCTTTTTGAAAAAAAAATATTTTATATAGTGTTTGTGAGAAAAGGTAACATAGGGTGTTTGAGCAGCTGATTAATATTCATAATGGTACTTACTTATATTTATGTTGTTTAAAGGAAGCACCTTTTACACAAGTAGTTTGATTATATTAGCTCTACCTAAGCTCCCTTTAAGTGGATCTGTCTCTCTCTGCCTCTTCAGATATTTTGCTAAGACTCCCTGAATGTGACACCTCCACTTAGTGTGCGGTGGCTGTGGAAGGCAGTGGGGGGGGGGTGCAGAAAGTAAATATACTTACCTTAAGCTGCCCCTACAGCTCCCACCATCTTCTTCCCGGAGACCCTCTTTAGCTCCTGGATCTTCATCTTCATCACTACTGTACACTTGTGCATGCGCACGATTTCATCACTGGGGCTTGCAGACTTGCAGGATGCTCTATAGATCAATTTTTGCTATGAGCAAGGCTATGCCTGATTCCTACAGCCATCACCAGTGACAGCTGCTGGGGTTCAACAAAGGTTGACTGCATAGCTCCCCTTTTGTCAACCTCAGGCTTGCCCATAAAACAAAGTTGTCCTTGCTTTGTCTTATCATATCTTTGGATTGTGGTGGAATATCAATAAAATGTCAGCACAATGAATGTAAGTATTTCAGAGCCGCTTTAACCAAAATTAAGAGATAGTCCTTCAGCCTCTCAGCATAGTATATTGATACAGTTATATTACTGCAGGAGGGGAGGTGGGTATAGGGAGCAAAACAATTTATTGTTTTAATAAATGTAAAATGTGTTTATATAATCTCATAATTATTTTAAGTAAACCTATTAATTACACAGCCCCTGTATAAGTACCTGTATTGTTATTATACATTGCGTGTCTCTCTAGCTGCAAATACACAACTAGGAATAATTCAGAATATCTTGAATCTAGCCATGCACATCAGCTTTTCTCGTTCTGTTTGTGATATTTTTTTCTGTGCATTTTCTGCAGTAGACAGTTAAAAATGGTAGCGTAAGGTAGCATTTTCTTTATCATATCCCATAAAAATAGCAATTTGCTAAAGCCCTTGTAGCACAGTATGGAAGGTGGTGTATTTTACTGATAATGTAGAGATGACAGATAGTCTTATACCAGGAGGTTGCAATGGTTCTTTCCTGTATGGCATAATAAATCGCTGGGAGCGAAGGATGGGAACAGCGCTGCTCTACTCTACCTTCAGTAGCCAAATAGCTCAGCTCCAGCTCAGTAATTATGCTTTGTGAAAATATGGGATTAATTAGACCAGTACACTAACACACTGTACTCTCATTAAAGGGTGAACAGCATTTTCACTGCCACTTGAACATGGCTTCTGCTAATGCGAAAAGACAAAGTCATCTTTTTCACACTCCTTCCTTCTTACCACACTTAACCCCTTGCTGGGAAATAAGCCTGTGGCTAGCTAAAAATAAATGTATTATTGCTTGAAATAAAAGGCTAAAATCAGACACAATGGAAGTGATTTTCCATAATTTACCCACTTAAAAAAGAGAGAGAGACAACAATATTCCAGACTCATCCTTCTGGTACATTGCAAGAAAGTTAAAATAATATTGTTTCTGATTAATTTAAAGGTATTCCTCTCAATGTGCCATTTTTTTTTCTTATAACAGATTAACTAGGTGTGAAAAAAGCCACCAGACTATGCAGTTTATTTAACACGTACGCTTTTATAAGAAGAGAGCCGAGACCAAAAATTACACTGCTTTTATACATTTGAGCCTGTATGTATAATTTATAGTGAACCTATAAAAGGATTTCATACAAAAGAAAATTAAACAAGAAATATTCTTTAAAATGATCAAAACTTCATATATCGTTTAGAGACAAGTCCTCAAACTCCTACCATATTTATTTTTATGGCATCCCGCGTGGAATTCTGAATATGTTTTAATCGCCTTGCTATGTTGCAGATCTAGCTGCACGACTGGTTTTAACTCATGTATCATAATGACACACACTCTGTACCAGAATTCTAGAGCCTGCATTGTTCATCTATCTAAATGTGAACAATACAACTTTGTAAGTCCCACTGTGACTCCTTAAACCCCCTTATCACTTCCCCATAGATGTGATGCACAATTTATATTTTGCTTTCTACAGTACATTTGGTTCTGTTGTTAATACAGGCTCAGAGGACTTGTTAGCAAAGCATCAGAACGCTTTACACGATCATATGGGTCAGTGTGCTTTAATAATGTTCTGATTTTTGTGCCAACCCATCTCTGAAAAAAATAACACACACATATATATATATATATATATATATATATATATATATATATACATACACATATATATGTGTATATATATATTTATTTATTTTTATTTGTTTTATATATATATATATATATATATATATATTTTTTTTTTTTTTTAATACTAGCATGATAAATACGTGTAAATAATATGAGAGTGATTCTGCAGAAGACTTGCTTAGATCAAGTCTCCGAAGGCTCTAGAATCAACTTAACCTCTTGGGAGCCATTAGTATGTAGCTCTTTCTCAAAACACAGGAGGGAAAAAAACAGACTTAGAAAGCTTATAAAAGCTCAGATATTATGAACATACCAGAAGTACCACTGGCGAACCAGGCTTTGAAATTATTTTAACACTGATCCCACTGACAGTTTATGTACTACATCTACTGTTACCTAGAAGAACATTCTATTCACGTTCCCAGAAAGAAAAGAAAAAAGATTGCGTTTAAACAAAATAAAATAATAAGAAAGGAAGAATAAAAAAAAAGAAAGCAAGCAGAGAAAGATCTAACATGAAAGCTTACATAAAACAAGTTGATGCACCATACTGTGCGAGGTCAGGTTCATTTAACGCAAGATACAATGAATAACTGTAAAAAGCTGAAGTTGGATGAAAGTACTCTTAGAAAGACAGAAAGGTTATACCTATGCAAATAGAAAAGATCCCAGACATTTTTAATTATCATTATTTTTGTGACATCTTTTCACCCTTTTGGCCGCTAAGTTCTCAAAATGTATTGCAAAAGGCATATAACAGTAAATTCTTTTCTCTGCTACAGTAGTAAAATTGTAGGACAGTTTATGGTGCAATAAAGGCGTTAGTCGCTTGTCAGCAGAATAAAATATAGGTGAAATGGATATTAAAGGCCTGTACTCCTTCAGGGGTCAGTGTTTCTGCAACCTGAGAGGGGGAAAAAAATAGGGGAATGTAGTCTGTCAATTAACAGATATGTCTCACGTTACTGCATTCAAACTGTAACAAATTTTCATTTACCAAATCCACACCTCTGTTGATGTTTATTTTTTTAGTGTATTTCCAATTATAACTAACAAGACATTAAATTAATAAAATAATATAATAATATTAAGCGTATTTGGACTATATATACTGTTAACCAGTTATTTAAATGAAATTATGCTTAAATATAATTTATGTTAAATAAATGAAGTGTGAACAATTTAATGTAAGTTATTAAAGGGACACTCCAGTGTCAGGAAAACAATCCGTTTTCCTGGCACTGCAGGTTCCCTCTCCCTCCCACCTCCCATCCCTGGTTGCTGAAGGGGTCAAAACCCCTTCAGTGACTTACCAGAGGCAGCGACGATGTCCCTCGCCGCTGCTTCTTGGTCCACTCACGCTCTTCCCCGTCCCCATGTCATCCGGCGGGGGAGACAGATCCCGCCCGCCCACGCACGCGCATTAGACCTCTCCATAGGGAAGCATTGAAAATGCTTTCAATGCTTTCCTATGGGGATTTGAGCGACGCTGGAGGTCCTCACACAGCGTGAGGACGTCCAGCGATGCTCTAGCACAGGTTTCCTGTGCTATAGACCAGGAAGTGCCCTCTAGTGGCTGTCTAGTAGGTGGTGGAAGGTGGTGTATTTTACTGATAATGTAGAGATGACAGTCTTATACCAGGAGGTTGCAATGGTTCTTTCCTGTATGGCATAATAAATCGCTGGGAGCGAAGGATGGGAACAGCGCTGCTCTACTCTACCTTCAGTAGCCAAATAGCTCAGCTCCAGCTCAGTAATTATGCTGGAGGAGTGTCCTCCTCTACTAGACAGCCACTAGAGGAGGAGTTAACCCTGCAAGGTAATTATTGCAGTTTATAAAAACTGCAATAATTACAGTTGCAGGGTTAAGGGTAGTGGGAGTTGGCCCCCAAACCACTCCAATGGGCAGAAGTGGACTGGGTGCCTGGAGTGTCCCTTTAATGTTATATTAATTAAAAGTGTGATCGGAAGATCTCTTATATAATATGTGAGCAGTGTGTGTTTTTGAACATGTCCTACCAGCCAGTTTCACTTATGCTATAAACCACTTGCCAGTGTCATAACGTTATTAAATGCGTCTTCATTCCTGCTGATAAATATTAGCCAGCAATCCGAACTGTGCACAAGTAGCAAGCATTTTAAGTTACCAGTTTCAGCATTGCTACCCATTTTCACATCTGTCCATGTTCTCTGAGAAGATCTGACTTTCTTGAGTGCTCCGAGCACAGAGACAGAGACTACTTTGCCTTCACAAAAACTACCTGTCGCTTCCAGCTATTAGACAACTTGTCGATGATGAGTTGCTTAGTTGCCATCAAGTATCTTATAAGTGTGGTATCATCTTAGCTTCCAAGGTATTTTTTAATGGAGATTTGGGAAGCACATAGGTAACGTTTTTGCTTTGGTTCTTAATTTGGGTTAATGATTACTATAGATCAAGAGTGGTAGGTGTTCGTACACATGGGTTATTTCTGTGTTTGTATTATTGTATTTATACGGTTGTGTTTCAGTTCCCTATTAAGGGTTAATTCATTGGTAGAAATTCATATTAGAGATTTTGCCTTTTAGCTGAAAGCAGCTAGGTGAATTGTGAGTGCATGACCCATCTAAGAGGTTATCTAAATGTGCAGAGATTTGGGATAGTGAGCAAGTAGCTTCTTTGGTTTCACTCAGACCTCTTTGCCTTCAAAGGAGCCGAATACAGATGCCAATTAATAGACAACTTGCTGAAGATAAGATGTTGACTTGCCATGAAGTATTGCATGAGTACAGACAGCAAATCATGTTAGCTTTCAAGATGATATTCAATTAATTTGTGTGACAGAAAGTTACAAACTTTCTCTCAAATTACTGTACAAATACATAGTTAAGCCCTCAAATTAGGGTGAATGGTAGAGGTAGAATGGTAGGTGGAGTAATGGTTTGTGGCTTTCCAAGAATATTATCTCTGTTGGGGGTTAACCGTAGAACAGAAGAACACTTACTATCCTTCCTACTCAAACAATGTATATTTCTTAGCTTAAACAGCTAATTAGATCAATAAATGATAGATATTTTGTTTGTTTTACTTCTTGCGTCATAGATAACGTAATGTCATATTTTCTCTGGGGCAAAGAGAGTGAAAAAAGCCTCTTCAGATGTGTAAGGGCAGATCCTTATTAAAGCAAGAGTGATGCTGCTTTGAAATAAATATTTGGGCCTTGGCAAAGTCAATCCCATGTCATCTTCTGTAGAGAACATTTAGGAAGCAGGGAAAATTTTGGATTTCAAAAAATTCATTTTTTATAAGAAGTACTGTAAGCCACTCAGCATATTGTTGTCCCTTCTGTCTTCTCCCGATATGTTTTTCCTGAAATAAAAGCAATTTTACATTCTTTGAAGCTCAGTGGAGGTATTTATTCCCTCTGGGAAGGATTCAGCATCAATATTTCTCTTGGTCTTTGCAGAATGAGGACTTACTCTTACCTCTCTCCAAATCCTGTGTACGGTTTTCTTTCTAGTATTCCTTTCCTGATCTTTGCTTTTGCTCTTTAGTTAATGTTTGTTGCCAATGGTTTGGTCTCCAATCATCCATGGATGCAAAGACTACAGATGACCTCACACCAAAACGTAAAATAAATCAATAAACGGGTTTATGTATCATAGAGGTCACAGGGTCAGGAAGTAAGTGGAATGGAGAATTGTTGGTCTAAACGACTCGCATAAAGTCAATTTTGAAAAGTATTTTAAGTTGAGGGTCTAATAACCCACATTAACGTGACTCCAGCAACATCCTTAATAAAGTAGAAATCGATAGCGCCTTGTATGTTATGAGAACATGTATTTAGTAGTTGGATGACCTAATAAACAAGGTTGTGATTTTGCAAATTCGATTACCACATTTTAGATAAATAACCAATCTACTATAGTCACGTATACTAAAATCATAACAATCATTTAACTAGCACCCTGGATCTATTAATAAATTCGGTTTATTTTCAAGTTATTTGAGATATCTGAGCAGACCGTATTTGTTTCAGAAGCAATGCTGTCTCTCCAAGCTGCTCATATCATATGATGTTATGTATTGTTGTGCTGCAGATGTGTTTATTTTGTTTTCAATTTACCAAAGCCAGTGACATTTTCCCAGAGGTGTCTTGGTACACTTTACAGTGCTCACAAGAGGAAGTTCAGCATAATTAGCTTTTTTTTATTCGGTTGCCTTGTATTGGAGAACAGAAAACTAGTAGGTCTTTGTACACTTTTATATCTGCATGTGATGTTGCAGACTTGAAACATCAGTTCTCACCTGACAGAATCTTGATGTTCATCTGGTACGTCTGTGTGCTATTGGAAATGTTAGCATATCATCCTAGCATGAATCCAATTACACTGCGCCATTCTTTTCTATTTGTAAAATAAGATTTCTTTAATAAACTGGGTTTTATTTTTCCAAAAAAACACTGCTAAGTCGTTATTATAACTGGTGAGATTTAATAAATTACTCCTGGCTGATATTTCCTTTTTAAAGTCATGCAAGCATTTAAGGCAAACTAAGATACAAATGCACATAAAATTGTTTTATCTAGCTGTCGGATTAATATCAGAAATGTATAATAGCGGAAAATACATTTTTAATACATGCTATACATATCACTAATTACTTTACATAGATAATTGCTAAAGATAGTGAAAATATGCTCTCCGAAATAAGAAAAAGAGTAATTTCCTGCAAAAATGACATTTTATTTCTAAATCGGTCATAGTTCCTATGGGGAAGCTTTGGATTGGCTGAGATTATCAGTAATAATAGTAATTATTAGTGGCCGTGGTGAGCCTATTGATATGGTTGCACATAGAATGTTACTGTACAAAGACAATTCACTTTAATTGAAAACTGGATAAAAGATAAAGTGTAAACCGCTATTATTAGTAGAATTTTCTACGTTTAGACAAAAGTAGTAAGTGGCGCCTCGGGTCAACTTTTCTTCACTCTATCTTTAAATAATCTTGTGCGGGTAATTAACTCCCAGTTCTTAGTATTTTCAGAAGATGCAACATTTGGCAAGGTTATCAATACATTCTTAAGTGAATATTATTTTTATACTGGGAAATTTGGAAAAACTAAGGGATTGTTGAGGCAATTGGTAGGCAAGGATTGATGAATAAAAAGGTTTATTAATGTACTTTCTAAACTGGGTTGCATTACAAAGAAAATCACAAATAAAAATTCTGAATAATTCTGAAAACAGACTTTGGTGTGTGATACAAATTGGCATCTACAAGTGAGAGCAAGATAATGACATACTTAAAGTCCAATGTTGCCTACATTTTGGGCAGCAGGTCTCAAAACAAACATTAAGAAAATGAAACAGGTTAACTACAAAATTAACAAGTAGTATACACATTGTTTTTTAATAAAAATAATAATAAAAAAAAAAGGTTTAAAGAGATGCCACGGCTTTACTAGAAAAACAAAGCAACATAAAGGGGATATGACGTTTTATTTAAAAATATATATATACACAAACTGTAGGCTTATCAAAAACTAGTTCTCCATTCTAACATAAATTTCAGGGACGCTAGAGAGTAATTTTGTACCAACTGTAGTGGAACCTGACAAATCCATGATGAATTGGAATTGGTTGATAATACAACAATTTTATTTGGTTGTGTATCTTTTGTTATGTGTAGTGTATAATATACTTCTGGATATAAAATAGAATTTTGTGCACTGTGTATACTATTGCATTCGAGAAGGATATGGTATGTTTTGACAGTTTGCAATGAGGTGTCAGTGTTGTCAGATTATTTCAGAAATAGAAGATATCTTGTTTAAAATATTTTGGTATTATGCATAGATTTGGACATTGCACATAGATTTTGTATCGGAAAGTCAGCCATGGCATTACCTATCCCATCCCATTATTATTATAATAATTATTTTTATTATATTTATATAGCGCCAACTAATTACGTAGCGCTTTATAATGCCAATAGACATCTATATATAATGACAAGTAAAATCATCAATTTAGCTAGTGTCAAGTCATCCATGGGTAATGCTTGAGCCGTAACCAAAGTTTGTTTGGTGAGCTTATATATATTATTTATGATGCCAGGAAATGTATCTAAACAACTCACAATCAATGACAGGCATCCTTAAATATCACCCCGATCAAAATGAGGTTTGTTCTGGTGGAATAAGAGTTAATTTATTATTGATTATTGCTTTAACCTATGACAGAATTACTCAGGCGGCCCATTAGGGGGCCCATGCACTTAGGGACACCCAGTGGGCATTGCTGAAGAGGGGTCCTGTTTGGCCCAGTGGTCTTTTAACAGCATGACTGGGCCCCTGTAGTATCGGATATGTTGGGAGGAAGTAAAAGCAGGTTACTTCCTCCCATATACAGGGAACGGTGCATGAAGCAGAGGAGGTGGCACAGGGTGGGGAACAAACAAGGAGAGATCCAGCTACAGCCTCACTTTCCCATCTTCCTCAGTCAGCATCAGCAGGACCACAAATAAGCCATCTGCCTGCACACAAAAGGCATGATAACAGGAGGGTGGCTAAAATTATATATAACATATGACATGTATGTGTCATTTTGTGTGTGTGCATTAATCTGTCGGTGTGTGTATCTGTGTGTCAAGGTATGTATATGTATCAGTGTGTGTAACTGAGTTTGTGTGTATGTGTCAGTGTGTATTTGTGTCAGAGTCTTTGTATGTGTTAGTGTGGGTTCTGTGTGTGTGTGTGCGCATGTTTCAGTGTGTGCATCTGTGTTTGTATGTGTCGGTGTGTATCTGAATGTGTGTATATGTGTTTGTGTGTTTATATGTGTGCATCTGTGTGTGTTAGTTTACATGTATACCTGTGTAAGTATGTGCCAGTGTATGTGTGTACAGTAAATACACACACAGCATACAAACACACCCTTGCATTCAAACTCCAAAATTATATACAAACACACCCCTTTATTCTAACAACAATACTGCACACAAATGTACACCACATTTAAAAACCAAAACTAAATGTAAGTACGCCTCTGCAATCAATTGCAAACATTACATATAAACATACCCCTATTAAAACTAACATTTTATACAAACATACTTCATTCAAACACCAACACTAAACACACCTGCATGTAAAAGCCAACACTACACACAAACAAACCCCTGCATTTAAATGTAAACACTACACGCAAGTATGCCCTTGCATTCCAATGGCAAATTTACATACAAATACACTTCTACATGCATACACATACGCTATACAAAAACATGCTTACATTCAAACGCACAAACACTGCTCACAAACACAGCCCTGCAAGGATGGGCAAATGGTAAATCCCCAACTAGCATAGCGTTGTGTGACTTCGACAGCTTGGAATCTACCTTTTGGCCACCTTTGTGCTTGAGGGCACCCAAAAACAATTATTGCACCAAAGCCCTCTCTAAATTGGTTCTAACATTGGCTTTAACCTTTTCCCTCTGAAGTCAGTAACAACATATTTAATTAATCCACATGTGCAGCAACTCTAAGCTGTTAATACTTTGCATTATTGTGTACTCTTTGTAATAAATGTGTATAATTTTTCAAGGATATTACTTCGAGCCATTTAAGGAAGAATGCATGTACATTAAAAGATATAAGATCACCCTTAACATATACATGTTTATTACACTCTTCGTTCACTCTAAATCAGGAGCACCCCATCCCCTGTGTGTGTTTAGGTAATACATTCAGATTACAGGTGGGCTTTTTATTTAGTGCAGCAAATCATAAAATATAAGGTTTTAACTGACTGTATATATATTATGATACAAATTGATCTAAGTATGGTAAAATCCAATAGTCCATACAATCAATTATACCGTAAGGTTACATCTGCGCGCAATCGTTACATCCTGCACACAGAAGAATAATGCATATGGGAATGTAGGATTGATTTGGCAAATCAGCGGAGTGTTGACAAGCTGGAATAAAATGAGTAACTTGCTGTGATATCACTGATATGATCTGCAGATGTTGGACTCCCTAGAAGGACGACGCATTAACAAATGTTTTAAAAGATGTGTTTTGCCTTCTATTAATCATGACTAGTGGCAAGTCTACTTGTTATCAGCCGGAAGCAAAACCTTTTTGCAGTCTCTTACAGGTGTATTCGCTCTAAGTTGTGCTGAAAAATAAATTAAATGGAAAACAAAACTAGCAGCCTTTCTGTGGCCATTATTATTACTATTATTGCACTTTCACATAGCAGTGCTGATGTCTCTCGTGAGAATACACTCAATGTCCTGTTTCCAAGCATTGCTTTTAAAATAAATGATCCTATTAAAAACTTTTGGTGCAGGGTGAACGGCAACATAGAAGACGTTAAACAGTTACGTTTTTAATTCTCAGTCATTTTAAAATCATATCAATATATTTTGATTTCTTTTTTAGTTATCTTTTTTAGAAACTGCTATTAAAATAATATTGTATATCTGTAGTTTCCAATAAATTTAATGTGAGTTACTTGTTTCATGAAAAACATAGGTGGAGAAAGAGGCCCTCTGTATAGTTTCCTCCAGGGATGTACAACTTTCTTTGCCATTTGCATTAATTGTGGAAATTAGTTATTCAATCTTCACCTTTAATTATGCCTAAACAAAATCAGACTTTGTTGGCATATACATCTAAATTGAGTCCTCCATTTATTTGTTAAAGTGACGTTCCAGTCTCCTAAGCCACTTTAGCTTGCTAAAGTGTTTTAGGGGTTAATTGCAAGTCACCAGATCCTGAGGAGGCAGACTGAAAGCTAGCCGGATAAGAGGCATGTGTGGGTGTAGTGAGTGTAAGTGTAAAATGGGGAGTGGTAAGGGAAATGGATAAGGGGCTGGACTATATAAATAGGCAGTCATTTTGCCTCCTGACTTCATCTGTCTTAAATTAACGGTTTGGTAATAGCTTCCCACCCACCCTCCCTTTGTTGATGTCTATTATATGTTACTAACTTTGTTTTCTTGTCGCAGCTGGCAGGTATGGTCCTTGCCAAGTTGGAGGAAGAATACAGGGAGAAAATGAAAAGTTGGGTCCTGGGTCCCTCCCCTAACCTCTGGTAAATGTTTGGATATTTGGGCATGCCCACTGAGCCAAAAAGTCGGCCAGTGGTTAGCATGGTGGTAAGTTAAGGCCAAGTTTGAGGCCAGGTGGTGTTTTGGACGAGGGAGGAGGGCAGGTGCCCTGGTGTCATGAAGTAACACTTCTGGGTTCGGCACTCAGCTGTGAGGAGCCGGACCCCGCCCCCCTCTGACACAGCTCTGTCGGTATTTAGAGAGACTGGGCCGGAGAGAGGGTGCTTGGTGATTGATTGTGTGAGCTAACGTGTGAGCTGCCTCCGCGAGACCGCGGGCTCCACAGGCTCAGCTACTGGGAGCTACTTCCACTAGACTTACCTCTCCACAAGCTCAGACAAGCCGTTCCAGCCTTTGAGCAAATTCAAGGATTGCTGCATGCCATAAAGGATTACTGGAGAACGGATACTTTGCTACTTTACAAGTGGACCATACCCATATTAACCTTAAGTATATCTTTCAGATATTTGTCTACAAAATCATTTATTAATGAACTAATGCTTGCTTACTCAAATCTTTATTGCTACAAGTTACTAATCTCATGAAGGACAACTCCCATCATGCTTATTCACTATGAACTGTTTCTTGCTTTGCAATTACATTCAGTGCCTCAAGTTATTAATCTCATGAAGGACAACTCCCATCATGCTTATTCACTATGAACTGTTTCTTGCTTTGCAAATACATTCAGTGCTTCAAGTTACTAATCTCATGAAGGACAACTCCCATCATGCTTATTCACTATGAACTGTTCTTGCTTTGCAAATATCCTTAGCTACTTGATTATTGTTTCTATTGAAGATTATTCTCATGAACTAATGTTACTTAATGCATCTCTGAAGAAATACTTAATACTGAACGTTGTGTTGTAGATTACTTGCACTTCTTATTGGATTATTGCCTAAATGCAATTAATTTAAGTTTAACACTTATTAAAACTTCGGTTGAATCAAGTTACCAGTGAATCTCACTTTTCTTAAAGCTACAGTATTTGATACTTAAGGATTCTCCATTTCTTCACTATTGTAATTAGGGAGATTACAAGCTGCAGTTGAGTTCCAATCCAAATCACCCCTAGTAGCGTAACACCTGGAGTACTCTGATTTGGTGATGGAATGGTTTGGAAAGGACGAGTCGGCAGTTAAAATATATATATTATATATATATCATATTGATATGGTTATAATGTTATTTATTGGTTGGAAATATATTGTTAAATTATAAATAAAACTGTGGCCTGTGTTATACCACAAATATGTCTCAGGTTTTATTGGGGGGAAATTGGTTGTGAAAAAAAGTTGGTCGCACTACACAATAACCACTACCTTCACACCTGAGGCTTATGCTATTAAAGTGCAGGTTTTAAGGGAGATTGAAACGTTTATCAATGACTCTAGTAACACCTCCCAGCTGTCAACTAGACTGCTGGAAAAGTCAAATGCCTTACTAGCTTTGAGCTATAGTTCAAAGCAGAAGCAAGTACTCGCTTGGTAGATTGTGGCCTCGCAGTGCCTTAGTTCCTGGAGCTGGAAAACGTTGGGTTTCATAGTGTGTTTTAATTTAAAAGGGGGAGGGGCTATACCTTAACTAAAGAGGAAATATCAGATGTTAAAAAAAACATATTGATTGTTAACATTGGAGTGTTCCTTTAAAAGGGCATGATAGTACAATACACATTAAAATTGAAATGTCAGCCTGCCATTGTACAGTTGTTTGGTTTGAAATGCCATAGTATCTACTCGTATAATGATATGGATAGAACATCACAAATTAAAGTAAATCTGGAACATTTTTAGATATTTTTTTTCAAATAATATTTTTTCAGAAACTTCCTAATTATTGAATTTTTGTTTTTACATTGTTCACAATAGATTTAGACTATTCTATTCCTTTATCTCTGCAATGTAGTGTGTTGTGCTTTGCAAATGCTACATAAGTATTCACTCTTTCCTTCTGTTCCCATCTTCTAAAGTAGGTAGGTCAGCTACCTTTAAAGTGTGGGATATATTAGTATAAGGGGAGAATATTCATGCAAACCCGGTATTACCCCCTAGATTATTTGCCAAATATATGTTTGTCATAAACACCACCACTCCCAAGGGGATACATGACTTGCTTCAGTGGGTGAACATCACTGCACTAGACCCAAAATAATGATTAAAAATGTCTCTTAACACTACTTGTACTATTCTAGTATAAAAGCGGCCACCACACAAGACAATTTATAGGTGGGGAGTTTTAGGTTACCTCAGTACTATTATATAAGTAACACGTTTTACACCAGACACAATAAAAGTAAAAACATTAACAAAAACCCTTGTACTCACTGTACTGGAAAAGTACCAGTATTTCTGTCCCAAGAAAGCTTTTAGTAAGGAAATGGTAATTAACTGCAAATTTGATTTGGCTCTCAGAGTGGATTACAATGTTTTTAGGTTTCATAAGTTATTATATACATGTTACTGCTTATGCCCCAACACAAAATAACATCTAAAATCCTATCCAAACTTTGAGTGATCTTTCATTGAACTTACAATATACATAAATATGCTGAATGTTGTGTTGTCTCTCAACTTTCTCTGAGAGCTTATGTGATAAGGCCCTGATAAAAAATATCACTGAACTTTAGAACTAGAGATCAAAGGCCAGTTGTAAGATTATCTGTACTATTTGATTTACAAACAGAAAAATAAAACATGCCTAAATTTCTTTACTATTTCAGGGTATTTTTCACACACCAACAAAATTTAACCGATTGCTTCCAGACACAGTTTACCTAATTAGTTTATCATGGCATCTCTACCAGGGTGCAGCAGTGTATTTACCGTGAGGCTGACAAGGCATTTGCAAAAAAAGCCACCCCCCAAACACCTTTGTCAGCCTCTTGTCCTGGGGGGCTCAGGAGGGAGGGAGTTGAACAGAAGGATCACTGCCCCCTCGCCGCCTCCACTATTGTCAGGATCGGGACAGGGATCCAACACGCAGAGTACAAACAGTAGCCAGATACGTATACCGGACCTTAGAATGGCCGGACTAACGTAAGTAGTACCGTATAGAATGGTCAAAGACAAGCCGAGGTCGAGGGTAACAGAAGACAGGTAAGCGAGAGACAAGCCGAATCAAGGGTAACAGAGATAAGCAGAGTAAGGTAAACAAGCCGGGTCAAAACCAAAAGGGATAATAGAATACACAAGCACTGAGTGACTAGAACAAGCTAGAACCACGACAGGGCAATGAGCTAATGAAGGAAGCTCTGTTAAATACCCTGTTCAGAGCAGTAACCACACCTCCGAGACGTCCTGATTGGTCCTGCAGCAATTGACTGACAGGTCGATCCGGGGGAGTGTCCTGATGATGACTTCCTGCCTAGATGGTGTAAAAGGCAGTCACTCCCTCGCGGCCGGCCTTGCATGACCGGATAGACCGCGGGGAAGGGAGTCATCAGACCGTCTAAATGGTGGAACAGCTACGTCTCTACCTCTTTTGGAGGTAGAGACCACAGGTACCCTGACAACTATGAGCTTTTCTGCCCGCCCAACCACCTGCCAGCCCGGCCAGCAGCAGCCCCACTGGACTGCCACCAAAATGTAAGCAAATAATACAATTTTAAAAATTGTGTGTTAGTGTGTGTTTGTTAGTGTGTGTCTGATAATGAGTGTGTGTGTGTCCGTTAGTGAGTGTCTGTCTGTGTCTGTTAGCGTGTCAGTGAGACTGTGTGTGTTAGTGTGTCTGTTGGTTATTTTCTTAGTGTGTGTGTGTGTGTGTGTGTGTGTGTGTCTGTTGGTGAGTGTGTGTGTGTCTGTTAGTGAGAGTGTTAGCGTGAGTGTGTTTGTTTGTCTGTGACTGTTAGTAAGACTGTGTATGTCTGTTAGTGAATGTGTATGTCTGTCAGTGTGTGTATGCATGTCTGTCAGTAAGTGTGTATGTGTGCTTGTCAGTGTGTGTCTGTCAGTGTGTGTGTGTGTGTGTGTGTGTGACACTGAGTAAGTGTGGGTCTGTCAGTGTGTGTGTGTGTGTGTGTTTATCAGTGAATGCATGTGTCAGTTAGTGTGTCTTTCGGTGAATGTGAGTGAGTGTGTATGTTTCAGTGAAAGTGTGTGTTAGTTAAACAGTGTGTGTGTGACAATGACTGTGTATCTGTCAGTGAGTGTATGTCAGTGTATGTTAGGTTTCTTGGTTTTTAACAGGAAGTGAAATATAGAAGGGGGGTGGGGGGATTCCTTAGTTTTGCCTAGGGCAGCATAAAACCAGAATACACCACTGCCCGGGTGACAGGTGTGAGGGAGTGCACAAAGCACTCATCACCTGCAGGTTTTCACTATTGTCAGGGTACCTGTAATCTCTACCTCAGAGGAGGTGAGAGACTTAGACGTTTATCCTCCCAGAGGGGTTGTTTCTTCCGTTCCTCGCGGTTCTCTCGGCCATTTACAAGCCGACCGCGAGGGATCCACTTCCTTATATGACGCGACGCTCAGTAGTCGACGTCATAACGCCAACCCGGGTCGACCTGTCAGTCAAGTCCCGAGCACTAATCAGGACTCGTCGGGGGCGTGATTACCCTCTAGAATCAAGGTATAAAGTAAGGCTTTCGGCATCTGCTCATTGCCCTGTTGTGGTTCTAGCCTGTCTAGTCACTCAGTGCTCTTGTATTCTAGTTGTCTCTTTGGTTCTGACCTGGCTTGTTTGTACTACCCTGTTTATCTCTGTTACCCTTTGACTCGGCTTGTCTCTCACTTACCTGTCCTCTCGTTCCCTCGACCTCGGCTTGTTCCTAGACCATTCTCTACTTTCTCCTTACGTTAAGTCCGGCCATTCTAAGGTCCGGTATACGTACCTACCACCTGTTTGTACTCTGCGTGTTGGATCCCTCTCCCGATCCTGACATTACGACAGGGCCAATGGATCCTGCAGGTACAAACACTCAGGTTGGTCCTTCTGACTCTAGGTTCGACGCCATGGATCACAGAATGGACCAGATGGCTCTAGCACTACAGGCGTTACTATCTCGTTCTGGTAATCAACCAGAGGAGATGCGTAATACTTCTATCTCTCCTGTGAGTTCAGGTCTAGAGGTAGCCACTGTAGGTGCTTCTTCCCATATCACTCCACCTGTACGTTATGGTGGTTCTCCAGAGAAGTGTCGTGGTTTCTTAAACCAAATAGGTATCCATTTCGAATTACAACCCCGCTCCTATCCTACAGATAGGGCGAAGGTTGGATTTATTATCACATTACTTGTTGAGAAAGCTTTGAGATGGGCCAATCCATTGTGGGAAAATGATAATCCGTTAGTATATAATTATAATGCCTTTGTAGCTGCTTTCAGAAGAACTTTTGACCCTCCAGGTAGAAAGGTCAATGCAGCTAGATTACTGTTGCGCCTTAGACAAGAAAACCGAACACTTGTGGATTATGCACTAGAGTTCAGGTCCTTGGCGGCAGAGGTTAAGTGGAATGAACAGGCTTATATAGATGTATTTTTAAACGGGTTATCAGACATAATCCTTGATGAGGTTGCTACTAGAGAGCTTCCTGAAAATTTGGAGGATTTAATTTCTTTTATTTCTCGCATTGACGAACGTTTAAGAGAGAGGCAGAACACTCGAGAGAGAAACCGTAGACCTTCCTTTAAACTAGCTCCTTCATTTCAAAGTTCTGAATCCACAACCTCACTTTTTCCAGAACCTATGCAGATAGGCAATACTCGCCTCTCAGAAGAGGAGAGACAGTACAGGAGAAGGGAGGGGTTGTGTATGTACTGTGGAGTCAGAGGTTATTTACGCCTAAATTGTCCTAATCGCTCGGGAAACGCTCGCACCTAAGTTTCTCTAGAGGACAGGCCTTGGGTGTTTCTATTTTGTCCTCTAATCTTAATTATAAAGATCACAGGCTTCTGCTACCCGTTTCTTTAACTTGGGAGAAGGGAGTACTAGAAACTATGGCATTGATAGATTCCGGAGCTGCTGAGAGCTTTATCGACCAAGTTTTTGTTACCAAACACGCTATCCCATCCCAGTTAAGGGAGACACCCTTGGCCGTTGAGGCCATAGATGGTAGACCTTTAGTGGAGCCTGTTATTTCCCGTGAAACCATACCCGTTAAATTAACTGTTGGTATCTTACACGAGGAAGACATATCTTTATTGCTTATTTCTTCTCCTTCTGTTCCCATAGTCCTGGGGTACCCTTGGTTAAAAAAACATAACCCTATTATTGATTGGGAATTAGGGGAGATAATCTCATGGGGTCAGGGTTGTCAGGACAGGTGCTTACGGACAGTGTCACCGCTTTGCGCAGTTAACACACCGATTAATTCTACCTACTCTACAGAGGTACAAATACCGCCTCTGTACCTGGATTTAAAGGCAGTATTTGACAAAAAGAATGCTGATACTTTACCTCCACACAGGTCTTTTGATTGTAAAATTAATCTACTACCTGGTACTATGCCCCCCAGGGGTAATGTATATCCTTTGTCCACTAAAGAGAACTTAGTCTTAGAGGAGTATATTCGTGAGAACCTTGAAAAAGGATTCATTAGGAGATCCTCCTCTCCTGCCGGGGCTGGGTTTTTTTTTGTTAAAAAGAAGGATGGTACACTAAGACCTTGCATTGATTATCGAGGTTTGAACAAAATAACCATTAGAAATGCCTACCCAATTCCTTTGATTACCGAGCTCTTTGATCGTCTAAAAGGCTCCAAGATTTTCACCAAGTTAGATCTCAGAGGGGCGTATAACTTGGTGAGAATTCAGCAGGGACACGAGTGGATGACGGCGTTCAATACCCGTTATGGGCACTATGAATACACAGTAATGCCTTTTGGCCTCTGTAATGCACCGGCAGTATTTCAGGACCTGATCAATGAAGTTCTTAGGGAATTTCAACATGACTGCGTTATTGTATATCTGGATGATATACTTATACACTCTAGAGAGATTGAGACTCACCACAGACAAGTCAGAAGGGTATTGCGCAAGCTTCTTCAACATGGCCTGTACTGCAAATTGGAGAAATGCAGCTTTGACCAATCCCAGATAAACTTTCTTGGTTATGTGATTTCTGGGGAAGGGTTTAAGATGGACCCGGATAAGCTCCAGTCCATTTTGGATTGGCCTTTACCCAGGGGCCTCAAGGCCATTCAGAGGTTTATTGGATTCTCCAACTATTATAGGCGCTTCATTAAGGGTTACTCTTCAATTATAGCTCCTATTACCAATATGACCAGACAGGGGGCTGACACTAAGAACTGGTCTACTGAAGCCCTTCTTGCCTTCAAAACACTCAAGGAACTGTTTGCTTCTGCACCAATTTTAGTTCACCCTGATACGACTCTGCCTTTCCTACTCGAGGTAGACGCCTCAGAGACAGGTATAGGTGCTATCCTGTCCCAAAGGTTAGGTGTGGATAAGCCCTTACATCCATGTGGTTTTTTTTCCAAGAAACTATCAGGTCCTGAGAGCAGATATGACATTGGTGACAGGGAACTACTAGCAGTTATCATGGCTTTAAAGGAGTGGAGACATTTATTGGAGGGCACCTTACATCCTGTTACTATTTTGACAGACCACAAGAACCTGTCCTATATTGGGGAGGCCAAGCGCTTGTCCTCCAGGCAAGCTCGTTGGTCTTTATTCCTCACGCATTTCAATTACGTGCTCACGTATAGACCTGGTTCTAAGAATTCTAAAGCCGATGCTTTGTCTCGACAATATGAACCTTCTGCGATATCTGAGCCGGTTTTGTCTTCTATAGTACCCAGGTGCAATATTATCGCCAACACGAGTCTTAAGATTCACTCTCCGTTGCTTGGTCAGATCATGAAGTTGCAGCATCTGGCGCCTAGACAGACTCCTGGGGCAAGGCATTTCGTTCCTCCTGAACTCCAACTGGAACTCTTACAGTGTTTTCACAACAGTAAGGCGGCTGGGCATCCGGGTATTCGCAAGACATGTTCCTTGATCTCTAAAGATTTCTGGTGGCCTTCTTTACGGAAGGATTTTAGGGATTTCATCGGAGCATGTGAGGTTTGTATGAAGACTAAGCAACCTCATACGCTTCCATGTGGGTTGTTACATCCCTTGAACATTCCAGAGAGACCATGGTCCTGTTTGGCTATGGACTTCATTGTAGATTTGCCTGTTTCTAAAAAACAGACTGTGATCCTCACGGTGGTTGATAGGTTTACTAAGATGGCTCATTTCGTGCCCTTAACTAAACTCCCGACTTCTCCTGAATTGGCGGAGATATTCGCGAGAGAGATTTTTCGCTTACATGGGATACCTTCCGAAATTGTTTCCGATAGAGGTTCCCAATTTGTTTCACGTTTTTGGAGATCCTTCTGTTCTCAACTAGGCATCAAATTGAATTTTTCTTCTGCCTATCACCCTCAGTCTAACGGAGCTGCTGAACGTACCAATCAAAAGATTGAACAATATTTGCGTTGTTTTGTTTCTGAACACCAGGACGATTGGGTCGGTTTGATTCCTTGGGCGGAGTTTGCACACAATAATCTCGTTTGTGATTCTACTCGATCCAGTCCCTTCTTCATGAATTATGGCTTTCATCCTTCCATTCTTCCCTCGGTTTCTCCTTCCCAAGGGGTACCGTCGGTGGATGTTCATGTTGCCAATTTGAGGAAGTTGTGGGATCAGACTCGACAAATTCTCCTACATAATTCCATGTTGTTCAAGAAACACGCTGATAAGCACAGAAGGGCAGCTCCGGTTTTTGTTCCAGGTGATAGGGTATGGTTGAGTACAAGAAACATTCGTTTGAAGGTTCCTTCTATGAAATTCGCTCCTCGTTACATTGGCCCCTACAGGGTTCTGACTCGAATTAACCCAGTTGCGTATCGCCTAGCTCTTCCAGCTGCCTTACGCATTCCTAACTCCTTTCATGTTTCTTTACTGAAACAGCTAGTCTGTAACAGATTTTCCTCCACTATATCCTCTCCTCGCTCTGTTCAGGTTGAGGGTCAGGAGGAGTATGAAATCAACTCCATCATCGATTCTCGAATCTCCCGGGGGAAGTTACAATATCTTATTGACTGGAAGGGATATGGTCCTGAGGAGAGGACTTGGGTACCTCAGGAGGATGTACATGCTCCTCGCCTCCGCAGGGCTTTTCACTCCCGTTTTCCATCCCGTCCCAGTTCCTTCCGCCCGGTGGGCGTTTCTGAGAGGGGGGGTACTGTCAGGGTACCTGTAGTCTCTACCTCAGAGGAGGTGAGAGACTTAGACGTTTATCCTCCCAGAGGGGTTGTTTCTTCCTTATATGACGCAACGCCCAGTAGTCGACGTCATAACGCCAACCCGGGTCGACCTGTCAGTCAAGTCCCGAGCACTAATCAGGACTCGTCGGGGGCGTGATTACCCTCTAGAATCAAGGTATAAAGTAAGGCTTTCGGCATCTGCTCATTGCCCTGTCGTGGTTCTAGCCTGTCTAGTCACTCAGTGCTCTTGTATTCTAGTTGTCTCTTTGGTTCTGACCCGGCTTGTTTGTACTACCCTGTTTATCTCTGTTACCCTTTGACTCGGCTTGTCTCTCGCTTACCTGTCCTCTCGTTCCCTCGACCTCGGCTTATTCCTAGACCATTCTCTACTTTCTCCTTACGTTAAGTCCGGCCATTCTAAGGTCCGGTATACGTACCTACCACCTGTTTGTACTCTGCGTGTTGGATCCCTGTCCCGATCCTGACAACTATGTACTTTGACTGTGCAGCACAAAGGTTGAGGATTTAATTATTCTCTGGGCACAGAGGTAAATGGGCAACAGGAGCTGTGTGCATTTGACACAGCAAAAATACACAACTGCATTTGCTCATGGGCCTACATTTTTATCTGAATTACAGTTGTGCTCAAAAGTTTGCATACCCTGGCAGAAATTGTGACATTTTGGCATTGATTTTGAAAATATGACTGATCATGCAAAAAATTATATTTATTGGAAGGATAGTGATCATTAGAAGCCATTTATTATCACATAGTTGTTTGACTCCTTATTAAATCATAATGCTAACAGAAATCACCCACATGGCCCTAATCAAAAGTTTACATACAATTGAATGTTTGGCCTTGTTACATACGCACAAGGTGACACACACAGGTTAAAATGGCAATTAAAGGTTAATTCCCCCACCTGTGGCTTTTTAAATTGCAATTTGTGTCTGTGTATAAATAGTCAGTGAGTTTGTTAGCTCTCACATGGATAAACTGAGCAGGCTGGATACTGAGCCATGGGGAGCAGAAAAGACATGCGTAACAATGTAATGGAACTTTATAAAGATGGAAAAGGATTTAAAAAGATATACAAGCATAATATAGACACGTATTAAAGTGTTAAACTAATAACTTTGTGCCCTCTTTAGACTGGAAGGGTTAAGTTAAATAAACAGAACCACTAACAGACCTAGTATCCCTAAGGAGGCTGCTCTATCATGGATAGGTTTAAATGCCTTTGTATATTGTGAGCAAAAAAGGAAACTATAAATATTATTTATCCCTAATTGGGCAAAAAAATTAACATAATGTGAGTAATCAAATAGTGAAAAAATAATAATAAAAAACAGAAAAAAATATATTAGTAAGTGATTTAAAATATTAGAAACCGTTATATCAAGTTTAGCCAGACAGTTGCTAAACAGACTGAGAATGATTATATAAAGTGTTGCACATCATTGCAACAATATAATTTGTCTGTATCTAGTACTGAGATAGGTCTTGATATTTAGGTATGACTAAATGTTTGATTGGAGGGCAAACTAAGGGATATTGTAGTGCATACAGTCATAAGTGACTTGAGATAAACGGTGCCACAAGATGCCAATATAAAAATCAAACGCAAGTGTACCCAATGGGATGATGCCTACATATAAGGGGATAAAGAGATATTTGCGGAAATGAAAGGCAGCAAAGACCAGGTTGGTTATCAAATCATCCGGAAAACTGACCTAATAAGTACAGTCGTAACAGGCTTTTTTTTTGTGCCCTATTTTCACAAATCTACCCGAATGTTGGTTTCGGCACACCACAACCAACTTCTGCACCACTAACATAACTCGGCTTATTGTGCCCGACCACAAATGGAAAGGTGGAGCCTGTAGTTGTGGGAGGGATATTGCTATAAATACACTGGTCGCCCCTTCCTCTGGGCTGAGATTGGTTCAGCCCACCCACCACTTCCTTTATCAAGCCATTTAAAATGGTGGGCCCTCTTTTTACAGGGCTACCCGAATGTTGGTTTCGGCACACCACAACCGACTTGTGCACCATTAACATAACTCGGCTTATTTTCCCCGACCACAAATATATATATATTTCTTTCAATAATTTTTAATTTAATAAATCCACTATACAAACATTACACCCCTATACATGGACGAAGTAGTGTGACCAGGGAGGGGTACTGTGAAGATTTTTCCTAAAAGCTTTAGGCTAGCCCTGATCATGACAACTGGCCAATTGCTATTCTTCAATATCATTCACCCATAAATAACAGGAGCACAGCTGCATCTTATTGAAAAGGTTGAAATTAAACTCACATTGGATTTGAGCCCACATGCTAACAATAAAATAAAAGTGGTTGTATGTTTCATACGTACAACTGGCTTTATTTGATAACATTACTGTTGTCAAATGTGACAACAGTAATGTGCTGATGTAACGACATTACTGTTCTAGATGATATGTTGCCGGATGATATATCTAGATGATATATTGCTGTACACTTGTGTGGATAATTTTGGACAAATAATAAAAGTTCCCATTATTCACTTTATGTTTGGAAGCATCATGATGTTAAGTTGTATCAGACAGCCTCCCTTGTCCAAAAATCACACACTTACGTAAAATATATATATATTTTAGAAATTGTAAACTTCATAGAAATAGTGTAAAAATGCCAGTTGGCAGGTCCATAGATTATCATAAAAAGCAGTTTAATTTGATGCCAGAGTGTGGAAACAGGTTAGATGGGAAAACCATAAAGCAACTGTACTTATCAGAAAACAGTATGACGCTATTACACAGTATCAAAGTCAGTGAAGTCAGTGAGAGTATGTAGATACAAAGAAAGATGATGGACTCACTTGCAGTTAGCCCCACATTGCACTCTTGCAATCCAGTTGATAACGTATGACTTGCATGCAGTGGCATACACACAATCCATGGCTCAGTGTGAAACTGATGCGTGGGCCCCCCTACCCCCTCTTCCCTCCTTGCCCCACCCTTGACAGACATACACATACAGACAGACCCACATACATACATACATAGAGACACACACACACACACACCTAGGCACATACCGACAGATACATACAGACATATACACACATGCATATACACAGACAGACACACACACATGCATGCACACAGACAGACACACACACACGACACACATACATACAGACAGGCACACATACATCCATACAGACAGACAGACACATACATACAGACCAACACAGACAAAGACAGGCACACACATATACAAAGACACATACATGCACACATACATACATACATACAGACAGACCCACAGACACATAGACACATACAGACAGACCCACACAAGACACACATACATACAAAGACACATACCTACATACAAACAGACAGGCACACATCCCCCAAACATATAGATAGACAGACACACACAGGCACATACAGACAGACACACACACACAAATACAAACAAACACACACACACACAATGTTTAAGTCACCCTCCTGTTTCCTACCTTTTAGGTGCAGGAGGGTAACTTTCCCTGGGGTCCAGTGGTGGCACAGGCTGTTGGGAGTCAGAGTTCCCACTCTTACTCCCTCCTCTGCTTCCTCCCGTGTGGGCTCTGTGTATGCTGTGAGGAGTGACCGGGGCAGTCACTTCCTCCCAGCATGTGATGTCATCACAGGGGGCCCGGTCGCGCTGTTAAAGCACCCAGCACTGACTGGGTCCCCTGACAATCCATACCCATCTGGTGGGCCTAACAGCATGTGCCACCCGATGGACTCCTTGGACGGTGGCCCCGGCAGTTTGCCTCATGAATTTGAGGAACCTGCAGGTTTGTCCAGCATACCACGTGCATGCAAGAGCCTAAATAGACTTGAAGGCCAGGGACCGAAGGGTTGAACTATATACTATAACATATAGGCACACCTGCTGAGACCCACATTAACCAGTGTGAAACTTATTAAGCCAACCAAGATCATGGCAAGAGTTTAGACTCCTAAAGGGAATGGAGCAGCCTTGGCACTGGGCTGAATAATGGATAAGGAACGTCAGGAGGGGAGCTATGAAGGAGGTATGTACCTAGCAGTGAAGTATCAGTTCATAAAGTGAAAACAAGCTTAAATGAGTCATGTAACGCCTCAATGGCTCAAAAAACTGCTCTGCCTGCAGGTATCTCCTTAAAGGGACACAATAGGCACCCAGACCACTTCTGCTCATTGACATGGTCTGGGTGCAGTGTCCCAGGTCCCTTAACCCCGCAATGGTAATGATTGCAGTTTTTTTTTATATATATTCTTTATTTTTGTTGTGCATGGATAATACAAGATGGTATTTTGCACTGTTACGCAATATAAATCAGAGCAAGCAAGATATGAGAAACAGAACAGTAATGCTTAACCTGCACATTTTGGGTATATTACAGAGGTTAAAGAAACACAGTGCTATTAATTGAAATCTTATAGAGTACCAAAGTAAGATGTAAGACAAAGCATCGGATGCATAAACTAAAAGAGTAAATAGTTATGAAAAATCAACTGGATGAATATTCAGAATGCTGGAAAACCACTTGGTTCAAACAACACAGAGGCGAAAAGTAAGCTGAAAACACTGCAGCACGTAATATTTGCATGAATAGATATGGATTCTGCCCTAGTCCTGTGTATCGAATAGGCCAGAGTAGGTAGAGCAGTCCAGTGCCGTGTATTGGAATTTCTCCTTCCACTTTCACCAGGTGATACAAGAGTGGGCTAGGCTGAGGTTTCAGTAGTAAGAACTGCAACTGAATCAAGACCCACTCTCCACCCCAAGCCCAGGCCACAGTGGGAGCCAGTGCATGGTGTCCAAGGACCCTTTCTCTCCCCTTGGAGGGAAATTCACACCCAAAGGGGCCGCAATCTTCTGAGCATCTCTCTGGTGTGAGGACGGCATTGTGGATGTAGCTCCACATTGGCTCCCAGCCCAGAGAAGGAACAGCGAGGCAGAGCCACTCCTTGGTACAGCGATGTGACAGACAAGCTGGAAGTACATAATCGGCTGTTCATGCGGTTACAAGACTCCTGATTTTGTGTAGCTTGATATGTAAGTTGGCTTTTAACTCAATGCCAAAATCTCTGGCAGATTGCCTAAAATTGAGCATTAAAATGGTCTTCCAACTTCTGGCCCTTCGGATTTGATCAGCATTGTGGATGATTCAGCGCGGCGGCGATATTGGGCGCACCACGCAGCACAGAAATGCAGATCTTTTCTGGTGCAGATTTTATTGACCCAGTGGGGAATGGGATGACCCCCGCTGGTCCAAAGGGGGGTAACGGGACTGTTGCTGCTTAATGTGAGAGGTGCACCTCGTGTCAGGAGACCGGCCGCTTCTCCCAACCGTCTAGGCCCCTGTCTCGGTAGGCCTCAGATTCTGATGTGAATTGCTATCAGCAGCTCACCTCGAACTGGGATCAAAAGAATACGGGAGCTATTGCAAACATCAGCCCACAGTCCAGGAGTGTTTTTTGCAGGGATAGCTGCATGAAAAATTTGCTTTTTGTTCAAGCCCTGGAGAGCTACTGAAGAATACGTCTGGCCATGTTGGAAGCCAGGCCCACGCCCCCCCATAATTGCAGTTTTAAATAAACGTCAATAATTGCCTTGGAGAGTCTACCAGGCAGTCACTAGAGGGACTTCCAGGGGGTTAGGCAGAAGTCCAGCATCACCCAAAAGCCCACAAGAAAGCATTATAAAATGCTTACCTATAGGGGACGTCCTAATGTGAGCATAGCTGAGCCTGAATCAGCACCGAGGAATATCGGCACTTGAATCAGGTAAGCAAGAACAATGCCCAACGTGATATGTAAGAATTGTATTAGACAACTCACAATGGGTGCCAACCTGTGCCCTCTGTACATGGTCCTTTTTCACAAGTGCCAGATACTTCACCTAATTGAGCTAGTTAATTAATATTGGGATAGTTGGAATAGTCTGTGAGTGTTTAAATACATTTTAGGGCCAGGCTATATGTTATTTTTCTCTTCACTTGTTACTCTGCTTTTCAAGGTAATATAATTTTATTTAAAAATGGCTACTGTGTAAAAGTACAAATAACTTCATACTTATCTCTTGGTAGCCACAGTAACCAAAGCAATAAAACAGCTTAACAAAATATAATAAAATAAACAATATCCCAGCAGGGCAACTTTGAAAAGAGGAAATAGCACACAATTTAAAAATATATATATCTGTAGCAATAATAGATTCTGTTTGATTTCTCTGGGAGTTTAACTGGATACAGGGGCAGCCAGAACACACACACACACAAAAAAAAAAACTTTTAACATGCATATAAATTACTACACAACATTTTTCTAGCTGACCCCTATTGGGATCAACTTCTGAGGCAGGTGGGACCAGACCACAGTAAGATAAAGAAAGTTCTCTCTCCCTGAGAAAAGCAATTACGCCCTTCAAGTACAGAACAGGGAACAATGTTTCTGCATTATTCTTCAACTTGATTATAAACTTTGAAGGAATATCTGTCTTTGTAGTCAGTCTCTCAGAGTACCATGAGGAAGTGGAACACAAATCTTCTTCATATGTATGGTAGGAAACATAAAGGGGACAAAATACATAGTGGGATATTGTAAATTAAATACTATTACCAAACTGTCGAACTAATGACATGGAAACTAAGCTCAAGCATTAAAGAGACCTTAAATAGACCTTAGCTTTAATGTTTATGATTTAATTCTTCATCAAAATAAAGTATTCTTCATCAAAAGGCGTCAGACTGCCTCATGTCCAAGAGGTGTTATTGCTGCTGATTATCCTAAAGCAGAAGTTGGCAACCTCTGGTATATCAGATGTTGTCTCTTAATCAGGGGTCAAGTCCTGGGGAAAAAAGTGTGGGAACTCCCGCCCCTCCCCCCCCCAAAAAAAAACCAAAACACTTGTATGCATATATAAACGCGTGCACACACATACACTCACAGACGCACACATACTCAGACACTCACACAGTGGTGTATTTCAATTTTAAAGAAATACTATAGTGCCAGGAAAACAAAGCTGTTTTCCTGGCACTATAATTCCCTATAGTGCCCCCGTCCCCCACTCAACACTGAAGGGGTTAAAATCCTATGGGTAATTAGCAGATGCTGGATGTCCTCATGCACAGGGTGGGGACGTCCAGCATCAGTTAGGCGACTTTTGGTCACCTAACCACCCGAAAGTCCCTCTAGTGGCTGTCTGGTAGACAGCCAGTAGAGGTGGAGTTACCCCTCAAGGTAATTATTGCAGTTTCTGAGAAACCGCAATAATTACACTTGCAGGTTTAAGGGGACTGGGACACTGCACCCAGACCACTTCAATGAGCTGAAGTTGTCTGGGTGCCTATAGTGTCCCTTTAAGCACACTCTCTGACAGACACCTACACTGGCAGATACACACTGACAGTAACACACACACTCAATGACAAACACACAGACGTCACTGATTTGACACGCACACATTCACTGACACACACTAATTCATTGACAGACACACACAAACACACTGACAGACACACACTAATATTCACACACACACTAAATGACAGACTCTCACTGATTTGACAGACACTTACAAACATACACTAAGAGAAGCACATACACGCAAACATACACTAAGAGAAGCACATACACGCAAACATACACTAACAGAAGCACACACGTGCATACACTAACAGAAGCACATACACTCATACGCACACACACGCATACACTAACAGAAGCACATACACGCAAACATACACATGCATACACTAACAGAAGCACATACACTCATACACACACGTACATACGCTAACAGACGTAAGTACACTCATACACACTCACTGACACAAACATACACTAACAGACATAAACTAACAGACATACACACACACATACACTAACAGACACACACACACATACACTAACAGACATACACACACATACATACTAACAGACATACACGCACATACACTAACAGACATAAACACATACACTAACAGACACACACAGACATACACATACACTAACAGACACACACATACACTAACAGACATACACACACACACTAACAGACATAAACACATACACTAACAGACACACACACAGACATAAACACATACACTAACAGACACACACACACTCTAACAGACATAAACACATACACTAACAGGCAAACACAGACACACACAGACATAAACACATACACTAACAGACACAAACACATACACTAACAGACACACACATACACTAACAGACACACACTAACAGACATAAACACATACACTAACAGACACACACAGACATACACTAACAGACATACACTAACAGACACACATATATACAAATAATTAATATTATTAATATTGCCCACCCACCCTCCCTACCTTTTAGGAAACCTGTCAAGGGGGCCACCTGATGGCTCCTCTCTCCCCCCCGGCGGGCGGCTCTCTCCCCCCCGGCGGGCGTCTCTCTCCCGGTCACACACGGCGAGGGAGCTGTGTCCTCTCTGCTCCCTCTCGCCGCGTGGGTTGTCTGCTGATACAGGGAGCCGGAATATGACGTCATATTCCGGCTCCCTGCATCAGAAAACGGCACGCGGCGAGTGGGAGCAGAGAGGACACAGCTCCCTCGCCGTGTGTGACCGGGAGAGAGCCGCCCGCCGGGGGGGAGAGAGGTGCAATCAGGTGGCCCCCCCATGACAGGGGGAATACAGGGCATCGGGGGCGGCATTTTTTGCCGCCCCCTGAGTGCCTGCAGGGGGAACGGCGTTCCTGCTGTGAAAAAAGTGCAGGAACGCCGTTCCCATGCGTTCCTGCAGGACTCGAGCCCTGCTCTTAATGCTCTTACAGCCGAAGGTGCCTACCCTGCTTTAAGGTACAATATGCAAAGTATGCCCAAAATAATTAACATCTGTATCATTTTTATGCAAGTCTTTATAATCTATACATGCTGTTTAGACAGCTTTTGAAGCATAGTTTTGCTTAGGGTACCCTTAAAGGGGTAGAGTATTATATCATGACAACATGATCTTCTACATTGAATAAAATGGGTAACTTATTATTTTGTATTGACCCTGAATCCTAGGTTAAAAAGAATCCTCAGTGACCATTAAACCTGCTAAATGAAGCATCTTCCTTCTTTGCGCATCTCTCTTCCCAAAAGCCCTAGCAGTAATGTGCACTGATATCTGTTCAAAAGACACCTAATTTATAAGCAATGTGTAGTATGGAGAATGGAGAGTTTCCATCATGTTTAAACAACCTCAAACTGATTTTGGTGTTAAAGTAGTAAAAGATAATAAATAAATTCATACATATTGCTATTTACTTTTAAGACACATTATGTGTTGTCTTATCATTGGCTAGGAATCACAATGTTTCCAATTTTTTTAAATTTAAATAAGCATTCAAAGTCAGTGATGGTCAACCATTGGGTCCCAACCACTATGGGGGAGACACTAGGTGTCACCAATACTTTTTCATCTAATTTTTTTGGCAAATTGTTGGTGATTTTATTGTAGGTAATTTATTAAATGTGTCTGATTTTTACTTTTGTTGTTTTTCTTTGCACCTTAACCATTATTATGTATTATACGCCATTTTTTCTTTATGAATATTTCCACCAACTTTTCTGACAAAAAAAGTTGGAGAATTGTTACGCCAATGAATTTGGCAGTAATCTGAAATGGAATTTTCTGTGAAAGCCGGCAGAAATTATTATGAAGAAAACTGACAATTTTGAAGTCACTTCAATAAATATGAACAAAATAATGGTGAAATTGAACATTCCCTTTTTCAAACACGTTGCTAAATTTCTTCATATATGTTTTGATGAAATACATTTTTTACAATCAAAAAAATAGAAAATAGATTGCAGACAGGTGCGAGATGCTTGTGGGAATGTCAGTGGGTGATGAAATCTACCTATTTTTTTTTTTTTGTTATGACAAAAAAAAAAAAAAAAAAGCCATTGAGCGTTTGGTGTGGATATAGTTGAGTGTTTTTTACCATGGAAATTTCCCACAGGTAAAACTGCATGGCTTTTATTTTGCAATTGAAATGGTATGGAATATATTAAAAGTTATATGAATAATCTTTGTGAATTAGATAACCACTAGAGTCATGCAGACTACTTTATCTCAAGTGGTATGGGTACATTGGTCCTGTAGTTTTAACCCTTTTATGTAAAACTGCCAATTTGTAAAAACGGAAATGTGTATTTGAAGGGTTATATATACCTCTAGCGGTTATCTTTCTACTGGAGGCGCTAACAACAATATAAAAAAACAAATCAAACTAGGCTTTTCAATCAAATGCTGCATTGGATTGGACAAAATTTCGGAAGACATCATAGAGAATGCTGGCATCGACAGGCTGAGCTGACTGCTGGCTGTTTCGACTCTGTTAACAAAGTGAGTCATCTTTATTATACTTAAAGAGAAATAGTGAGTAGGCGCTTCACTAGAATTTGTGGCAATTTAATACGTAGTGGAAATGCTACACAAGTGGTGCAACCGGTATGTTAGTGCTTCCCTTTTACACCAAACATCAATAGTAAAGTTTAGAAAACATATACCAGTGTGTATGTATACCTAACGATCCAAGTGATTCAGGCAGATGGGACTCCTATATAAGGTTAAAAAAATATATTTAAAGGGAAACTCCAGTGCCAGGAAAACAATCCGTTTTCCTGGCACTGCAGGTCCCCTCTCTCTCCCACCCCCCAATCCCCGGCTCCTGAAGGGGTGAAAACCCCTTCAATTACTTACCAGAGGCCCACGCCGCTGCTTCTTCCTCCGCCGCCGCTCCTCCCAGTGATTGCGTCGGCCCACTGGCGAGACTGATCCCGCCCACCGGCCGGGGAGACCTGATGCGCATGCAATGCTTTTCAATGCTTTCCTATGAGGAAATGAGCGACGCTGGAGGTCCTCACATAGCGTGAGGACGTCCAGCGAAGCTCTAGCACAGGTTTCCTGTGCTAGGGACACGGAAGTGCCCTCTAGTGGCTGTCTAGTAGCTGGAGTTAACCCTGCAAGATAATTATTGCAGTTTATAAAAACAACAAAAGCATATGTGAGGAAGGCTGAACTTGATGGACGCAAGTCTCTTTTCAGCTATGTAACTAAGTAACTATGTAAGGGTTAAGAGTAGTGGGAGTTGAAACCCAGACCACTCCAATGGGCAGAAGTGGTCTGGGTGCCTGGAGTGTCCCTTTAAGTTTATGTGTTGGGTTCCACCCCCATAGTGCCATGGAGTATTTTTTATACATAGATTATTTTACAATAAATATATTTTTTTAACCTTATATTGGAGTCCCATCTGCCTGAATCACTTGGATCGTTAGCCAATATTTGGCACCTGTGAGCCTGACATACAGAGCCTGGCACGGCTCTGGAGAATGTGAGTGGGAGTTCTATATTTATTTACCACCTCATGTTATTATACAGTTCACACTATGTTGTTTTGTATTTTTTTCTTGTTTTAGCCAAATATTCCAACCAAGCTCAACATTGGTAATATTATCCAATTTATTAGAGTCGCATTGGGGAGGTGTATACACTGCTATGTGTTTTCTAAACTTTATTATACTTGAACAATTATTATTTTCAGGTCTATAGGTTCCCTTTAACTTGAAATGTGTAACAATGGCTGAGAACAACAGAGCCGTACATTGGGAGCAATCATTGATTTTATGTATTTATTTATAAAATATTTTACCAGGAAGGATACATTGAGATCTTTCTTGTTTTCAAGTATTTTCCAACCAACCCAATTTTTGTGATTAGCTGTTAACGTCGACTGTTTAGTGCAATTCAATTGCCAATTCATTGCAACTCATAGTTTAGTGAATAAACCTCGTCATTCCCAGTTAGCTTTTAATAAATGATCATGTTGTAGTTAAACAATAATGCTCCTTTAATACTTAAACAATTATCTCTAATGCTCTTACTTATGAGATTAATTATATACTCAAAGCAGTTTCATAAGGAAATATAATGTTTCTGAAATCAATTTTAATTAATGTATAAACTAAAGGTTTACTCCTCAATCAGGAATCCTGTAGGCTGACTGCTCATATATCCAACACTTGCGGGACTTGTAACTAGATCCAGCACTAAAGGGTTGGTAATCATTCAGCTAATTGATGTGGGTGATCGCTGTAGGCTGTGCACTACTGTATCTTTATTGACCTTTTGAGACTCATTCACCAAGTTGAAATGGGAAAATAAAACAATTTTCATCTTCAACTTTTAACGAAGACTTCACCAGAGAGTTTTCATTTTCAGTAAAAGGGAATACTTTACAACAACAAAAAATGCAATTCATGTAAGGAGTTATATACAAAAAAACCAACCACAGCAACAATTGCAATTATTGCATATAGTCTTAAAAACCTAAAACATCTAGATCTGTATCACAGTCCTCATTTGGTAAGGTATCACCAGTCATTTAAAGAATTTGTAGAGCAAACTAACTGTAAATTTAACATTTTCTTTTTTCATTTTAGCATTTGATCCAAAGAAGTAAGTTTTTTGTTTTTTTCTATGTTGTCTAAATATGTTGTGAGAAGGCCAAGATTAAATTTAATTGCAAACCAAAATCTACTCACAGCTTTTATGACATTTTACTAAACTGAACAAATGACTTGTACAAACTCAATAACCAATGTGTGAGCGCTAAAATCCCATGCAGAAAATATGGCAGCGTTCACAAATACAATGCACAAGAGATTGTGAAAAGCAAAACAATAGTTACCAAAAAGAACGCGCTAAAATAATCTGTAAATATAAAGAAACAAATAATGGTGCAGACCATCTGGTAATAATAGTATGGGGAAAAGGTGTTATATGTAATAAACTCACATGTCCCAGAGCCCTATCACCCCTGGCTCTGGGTTTGAAATGCTCCTTGGGAGAGGGGATATTCCCACACTGCAGGATAGTCAGGAGGATATGTCCACTGATAATTCCGTTGTGCTGTATGTAAAAGGAAAGAAGGGCAGGACCTCCAATTGAATAGTATCACAATTCGTTTTATTGTATAAAAAAGGTTAAAAACCCTTACTTTGGATGTGGTGGGTACAAACTCGCAGAGTCACCCACATAAAAGCATAAAACACATGTATTCGAAAAAACGCTTCCTGGTTATGGTCCGGTCACGTGATCGCTTCCGGGTCCGCCCTCCAATGACGTCCGTGTGACGCGTTTCGCCCGCCTCCACAGGCTTCTTCCGACAACGTCATGGGGTTTCAGTCTTCCTTTTAAGTCCATAGTGCCGCCCTTCTCTCGCCTCATTGGTCGGGGGGCGTGGTTTCACACAATCTTTTTCAATCATTCAATTGCACACTAATAAACTTCATAGACTTAACCCCTTCCAGCACCCACACTATTGTTTGTATAGAATTTTTTATCAATTACCCTCGTATAATATCCATTGTGTATTCTTAAAAATATAATTTAATGAAGTAAGAAGATGTCTCTTTGATAAATCATTATGTAGAATAATTTAGATAAGGTCTATATATACATTAGAAATAATTGGGATTAACATCACTTAGATGATTCCATTTCTTATGTGACACTGAATATAACCATTTTAGTGTGGGTGCTGGAAGGGGTTAAGTCTATGAAGTTTATTAGTGTGCAATTGAATGATTGAAAAAGATCGTGTGAAACCACGCCCCCCGACCAATGAGGCGAGAGAAGGGCGGCACTATGGACTTAAAAGGAAGACTGAAACCCCATGACGTTGTCGGAAGAAGCCTGTGGAGGCGGGCGAAACGCGTCACACGGACGTCATTGGAGGGCGGACCCGGAAGCGATCACGTGACCGGACCATAACCAGGAAGCGTTTTTTCGAATACATGTGTTTTATGCTTTTATGTGGGTGACTCTGCGAGTTTGTACCCACCACATCCAAAGTAAGGGTTTTTAACCTTTTTTATACAATAAAACGAATTGTGATACTATTCAATTGGAGGTCCTGCCCTTCTTTCCTTTTACATACAGCACAACGGAATTATCAGTGGACATATCCTCCTGACTATCCTGCAGTGTGGGAATATCCCCTCTCCCAAGGAGCATTTCAAACCCAGAGCCAGGGGTGATAGGGCTCTGGGACTTGTACAAACTGTTTGTGAAGCAAATATTTTCAATTTCAAAGGTACATGCATCACTCGACAATTATTTTTTAACCAGCAAGAAAACACTTATAAACAAAAATACAAACTAAAATAAAGCAAGAAGAACTTTGAAAAGTACGTGAAAATGTTTATAAACTTACTATAAACTAGGTTAGATATATTATTGGGTAAGTTTATCAACTAGGGGAGTTTTTTCACACTCACCCCCACTTTCCCTCTTACCTACCTATCTCAGTTTCAGACCAGTCCACTAGTGACAAAAACAGGGCATTAATGTGCAGCATCAGGAGGAAGAAACCAGACACCGGCGTCTGCTCTGCATGATCATCTCTTCTCTCCCTAACAGGACATTGCATAGTGAAGAGATATTACAACTGCATTCCTAGGGATAGGACACTGATTGGTTAGATTAGTGTCCCGCCTCCCTGGAGTGTATATGGACAGCATAAGAAAGAAGAAACAGGTAAATAGGAAAATAAAAATCACACATATATGTTTTTTTTCAGTCTGCAGAGTAAGGCAACTGTCTTATTCAAAGCCAAATGAATGAGACAATTGTCTCAAAGTGACACCTTTTATGTATATAGTAATGACTAAATAAGGTATGCAAGATTCCTCAATATGTTGGAATTCCAGTGCTGGCTAGTACTTGCAGGCTTATCTAAAATATAACTATTTAACTAATAGAACTATTACATCAAGGCCAACAGCAAATCTGAATTATAAACCATGACTATCTTTCCATTGCATCACTAGAACCTGGCTCGCCATTATCTGCTGGTCATACTAGCAAGATATTGTAAGATATGCCAAGATCAAACATTAATCAAGAAGTAACCAAGCTATAAAGGAAGAAAATAATCAAATTAGGTATGTTTTTAAGTGCATGCCTATAAGTATAACCAATATGGATACCACACTCTCCTGGATCCCAGGGTGCAACCGGGGCTGAGGTTGGCCAATCCTTACAATGTGATTTGCAAAAAGTAATGATGGTCCAGGCACTCAAGTTCAATCCAGTGGGCAGATTTATTGGAGCAGAATCAAAACAACTTTTTGGCCCTTAACAGGGTCTTTGTCAAGCTATTGCAGCTCTAACAACTTCCAATTTTATAGGAAGGCTTTCCACAAGATTTTGGAGTATTTCTGTGGGGATTATTGCCCAATCATACAGTAGAGCATTTGTGAGGTCAGGCACTGGTGTTGGGCGAGAATGCCTGACTTGCAATCTCCATTCCAATTCATCCTAAAGGTGTTCGATGGGGTTGACGTCAGGGCTTTGTGCGAGCAGTCAAGTTCTTCCATATCTAACTATTCCAAACATGTCTTTTTGGACCTTGCTCTGTAGACTCTGGAGCATAGTCATGCTGGAATAGAAAAGGGCCTTCCCCACACTGTTCCTACAAAGTCGGAAGGCATAGCATTGTCCAAAATATCTTGGTATGCTAAAGCATTAAGATTTCCCTTCACTGGAAGTAAGGGACTTTTCCCAACCCCTAAAACACAGTCACATACCATTATCACTCCTCCACCACTCTTCAGAGTTGGTACCAGTCAGACAGGTAACATTCTCCCGGTGCCTTCCAAATCTAAACTTCCCCATCAAACTGCCAAACAGAAAAGCATGATTCATCACTCCACAGAACACGTTTCCGGTTGCAGCATGCTTTACACCACTTGATCCGATGCTTGGCATTGTACTTAGTGATGTAAGGCTTGCATGCAGCTGATCGGCCATGGAAACCCATTCCATGGCCGCTGCACTGTTTTGTACTGATATTAATACCAGTGGAAGTTTGGAATCAGCAGAGCATTGGCGACTTCAGGGCTTCATGCACCTCAGCACTCGGTGGCCCCACTCAGTGACTTTAATTGGTCTTGGAGTTTCTGCCGTTCCTAAATGCTTTCAGATTCCAATAATATTACTTACATTTGACCATAAAATACCTAGCAGAGATGGCATTTCATGAACTGACTTATTGCAAAGGTGGCATCCTATCACAGTACCACACTTGAAATTTACTGAGCTCTTCGGTGAAGAGCCCTTTTTTTTCACAAATGTTTGTAAATGCTTACTGCATGGCTAGGTGCTTGACTTTATAAACCGTTGGCAATGGGTTTGATTAAAACACCTGAATTCAATAATTAAGAGGTATGTAGCAATATAAATATTTTGTCCGTATACTACACCAGTGCTGATGTTCTTGGCTAAGGAGGTATATTATGGGTCTTGAAATGTTAATAGGGGATAATACACACCATGGTGACAATTTTCTTATATTATCATTATGCAGAAGCACAAGGATTGACAATATTTAATCTTTGTATTTCCTAGCAAATTGGTTAGTGCAGTAAATAAACAAAATTGTCACATTAATTATATGCACTGAACTAGAAAGTGAGAAATGACATGAGAATAGTTTTAAAGTGACACTCCACTAACCAAAAACAAAAAATACTCACAATTAAAACATGCATTTAATTATACATTTTTACATTTCGGTATATCTAAAAACAGCTAGAAAAAGATGTAGATTTCTTCTCTGCAGCCTTTACAAGCCTTTCCTTCTTTGCCAACCCTGATGTTCTGTTGGTGCCCAATTACTGACTTCCCAATGCAGCTCCGTTAGAAGTCTTTGCAACGCAGGTGCTTTGACGAATTGTTGCCTCTTGAATTTAGCTCCACTGAGCTAACCAAACCAGGAAGTAAACAAAATATACACTAGGTATACAATTGTGTAGGCGCTTCCAACTTTAAATAGACAATAAAAGCAAGTGTGAAAGAAAGGTGTAATCCCTTAACACCTAAAGATAAAGTTAAACAATTAGTATAATTCACACCCACTTAAAACGATATACAAAGTAAAATAAGTATACCACCTATTGCAGTTATAGGTATGGTGGTTACATCTGTAAAACAAATGGGACATACATAGTGCTTTCCATGTAGGTAAAAACAAACAATTGTAATATATGAGGGTCAAACTCACAAAGATGGAGCCTCATAGGCTCTATGTACTTCGCTCTTGGGTGCCTATCCAGGCTTTCGGTAAATTCCAGTTGAAGAACCCAGACTCCACGGATTCAAGAGTAAATAAGGATTTATTAAATAATAAAATATTAATATTACGGGACAAAAATAGGCAGATATATGTACAGAATATAGCGTAGTATGGTACCGCAATTATGGCCAAAATTTAAAAGCAGCAGAACACCACAGCATATACACAATACAACAATACCGCCAAATAAAAGTCCCCAAAAAGTCCAGTAAAGTGCAAACGCGTTTCAGCCCTTGATAGGGCCTTCCTCAGTGCTAAATTCCTAGAGAAACTTCAGGGCTTAAGTAGCCCCCTTGATAAGTCGAACTGCATCCAGCTGTACTTCGGAATTGCCGCCGACCATATCACTTCCGGTTTCGGCAAGACGCATGTGACTTCTGGTTGGATGCGGTCACGTGACGTTTTTGCGTTCCACCATGCGTTCCATACTCGGGCATGGTGGAGTTAGTTGCAGGAAATGTTCATTTTGAAAGAGGGCATTTGCCCAAACAAATAATACAATAGCATAATGTTGAAAGAGGGCATTTGCCCAAACAAATAATACAATAGCATAATGTTGAAAGAGGGCATTTGCCCAAACAAATAATACAGTAGCATAATGATACAAACCAGGAAGTAACAGGACCTGTAGTCTTATTGAAATCCATGTGGGTCTAAGGCTAATTTGTAAAAGTGCAAATTCCTTTTGAAATCTTCAGTTTCTGTAAAATGAAAAATAAATAAAAGATCACACACTCTTTATACATAAAGCACTTCAGATAGATAAAAAAAAAATGTAGGGGTCCAGAGTGTCCCTTTAACTGGAGATCATGTAAGGGCAGAAGATGTTTAATGTAAAAGGTTCTGTAATATGTTAGTGTTGCATGCTTTGCATGTGGTTTTCTAATTTAATATACAGAGGATTTTTGTACGCTTTTGTTACTGTACTAATTTTAAAATAAACTGTCAAATTAACGAGTAATAAACAATTCAGTCATCTTTATTCTCTCAAATAAAGGTTACATTTAAGTGTTGACTGTTTAACTGTTGAGATACTGCAAAACTATTGCAAGGAAATCTCAAATTCCACATGCACGCAGCAAGATTTAGCACATTAACACCGAGCTATGCAATCAACACCCAAGAACAAATAGAGTTTATTTAAGATTAGAGAACACAATCCCATTATGTAATAAGATTTATTTTCTACACATTCAGCAGATAAAAATGAGGAGTCAATTGCCTGGCTATGACAATGATTGACTAAGATATAAACGAAGGGTTGGTTCATTTTCCCTGAAGATCAGTAAGGGACCTTTTAATGGATTTTAGTATATTAGGTACATGATCATTAAAAAAATGTAGTTGCCTGGAAGATAATCCTCCCCCTACATGAATTGCCTGAGGGGGAATGTATACACAGTTTTTTTTTGCTGTTAGTGCAATATCACATTATTTTCTGTGGGTGTGTGTGCATTTTAACTATAATTTACACACATAGTAATAATGTCCATCAAACAGAGGCAGCAGCAACCCACCATGGTGATAGTAAGTTGGGAGGGTTGTACTGAGCACACAGATATTCAGATAGTTCCAGCCACCCAGGGTTAACCTAGTCAGATGTGAGACCAACTGGAAGTGCATCAATTACTATCCATCTCTCAGACCCCAATCTTAGGATAAAAATGGCTTTGCAGAGAGGTGGGGTAAAACTTTGTGTATGGGATGCTATGAAAGTGCACAAGAATCAAATGATTTAAATAGAGCGATGGTTACTAAACAGACTGGCACAGAGAGAGTGTGTAGGTGTGTACATATATTAGCTCTGTGTGCAATTCACCTTGCTACTGTGAGCTAAAAGGCAGAATATCTCATTTTGACAAAGTAGCAAGTTAAATTGTTAGTGTAGGACTCTAAGAGGTTTTGCCTTGATGCGGAGGATGAGCTTACACTTTATTGATAATTGCAGTGAAACTAAAAGCTCTCCAGTTATTTAATTTTACGTAGGGATTTGGGATAATGGGGTAATTTTTCGGGTTTTTTTTACCTGTACTCTGCAGCTGTAATTTTCTGTTAATGCTGCTTTTTGTTATTTTCGTTGAATATATTTTACAAATATTTCATGTACATGCAATAAATACAATGTTTATCACTACTTCTGTTCCTTGGCCTCAGCCCAGAAACCCAGCTAACAGAACATGCAGAAAAAAACCTTCATTAGCACTATCCACCCACCCTGGTTCCTTTTGACTTCATGGTATGCTTCTCCAACTGCTCGAGATCTCAGTCAATTACCTCCTCATTTCCTTTATGTTACCAGCAGCTTTATTTATCCTTTAATTCTCACTGGCTATCAACTCCAAATTCCCCCTGCTACCTATTGTTCAACTCCCTGTTTTACCTTTACAATGCAAGCTCACAGGCTGTCTAACTAAGTACTTTATATGAAAGAGTTTCAGTGGCTAGACCCCAGCTCATGATCAGAGCCCCCTTTACCTTGTGTACTGGTCTGTGTATATTGTACTGTCTTTTTACCCAGTTGTACAGCGCTGCACAATTTGTTGACGCTTGTAATAATAGCAATCGGTCATCATATAAACATCTGTCTATTTACTCCAGTGAAGTTTCGTATCCATTTGTCAGACCATCAAAAAATAATTCATGTTTGTTACTTTATAATTTTGAGGAAATCTTGCAGACGTTGAAACGTACTATGTATACTAGGTTTAGGAAATAAACTAACCAACAATCGACTGATTCCTATAAACCACTTTACACAAATAGTTAAAATGTATCCGCATTGTCATTATTCCTCATGATTTATTATGTCTAAGGTAAACATGTTATTATTTATTTAGCTTTGTTATGAATTATAAATGTGATGCAAATGCTTATTGAAAATGTATATTATAATATGATATTGTTCTACCAGGTATTGTTCTAACAGTGTTTTAGACAATTCAATAACAGCAAGTTACTTTACCATATACATGTGGGCTTCATAACATCTGATCAGTGTAAATATTTATCATAGTATTAGTTGATATTATTCATACCCCAAATTAACCCCTTAAGGACACATTACATGTGTGACATGTCATGATTCCCTTTTATTCCAGAAGTTTGGTCCTTAAGGGGTTAAGCCATGTATATGAATTCCATTAGGGACCGGCATTTTAGTCTATGTTCACAATGATGTCCTGTTTCTCTTGACAATTAGGTTCGTTCTAATTCGTGCTTGCAAGTCTTTGGTAATCATGACTCTTCAGAATACAGCTGTCCAGGATGCAGATTTAAGCAGTTTAACAACTACATTTCCCATGATGCTTGGCCATTGTTACAACTAGCAAACCAACATGGAAGTTGAGTTCTGTAACATCTGGAGATCTACTTTTTTGTCCAACTCTGCCTTAAACTATATGCTGGTAGTTTCCTGGAAGATGTACAGCTATGACTAGCTTGCAAGCTGCAATATATGAAGATATGCAAATCTTACCGTGAGTTTGATATGATCCTGAGGTGCATCTCAAAGAGAAAGATGGATTCCAGCCAAGACAAGTACCAATGTAGCAAATACAGGAAAATTACCACAGGTAAATAAAATATGTATTTACATGCAAAGGACTTAGAGGAACACTGTCATACCACATTTAGAAACACAGAAACATCTGGAGTATGTTTCTAGCCTAGAGGAAACTGATAGTTATGCTTACCATCACATTATGTTCCTGATTTCCAGCCAAAGAAAAGGTACCATGGGGATTGAAGTTCAAAGAAGAACCAGAGTACCAAGGTTAGACATCATCGTTGGAAGACATATTGCGGTTTCCCGGTGTCTCCTTCAAGGCTTTTAGCGAGATTAGATTTACCATAAAACAAATAAGTGTTTTGTTTTTTTACTCATTGCATTTCACTGTTTTCACCACTGAATTGCATCACCAAAGGTGCAGTCTATTCTTTAGTAAACCATTAAATATTTTGAATATAAATATTAATCAGATTGTTTCATTAATCGGATTCGTTCAATACATGTTTGTCAGTTGCTTCAAAATGTAATTATGGCTTTAGAGTTATTGTGCCTGTACTATGACAGGACTAACCTCACATTTACAGGGTTATTTTCTCAAGTGAGAATTCAAAGTGAATTCCAAATTTAATGACAAAATGGCCGAAAAATGGAACAATGATCTAAGTCAGTTATCTTTCCAGTTAGTCTACCATGGGCTTAGATTTGACATACCCTTTTAATTCCCTCTTAAGGAAATATACATGGTAATCTACATGCCTGCTTGTAACACAATCGTTTTAAACTTCTGACCCAGGTTTGAATTTTTAGATATTTTACTTAGATAATAGTCTTGATTTACAAAAAGATTACCCGCTCCTTTATGGTCACATAATTTTATTGAGATGCTGCAAATTGCTTACTAGTGTTTCATTATATGTCTAATTTTGATTAAATATAAGTGATGTAAATCATATTGCATTGGCTTCTTGGTTAGAAGTGTGTGTGGTCAGACCTTGGATGTCATTTGAGAAAGGATCTTATTAGATATTTTTCTCTTTGTTAAAGTATGTCCTTTGGATCACATCTGTCTCGTAATCTTTCGGGGAAATCACTGGCTAATATTAATTCCACCCATTTGTCTTCTGTGATGTGTCACAGCCCTCTGAATGTCCTTGTAAATCATTTTCACAAGAAAAAAAGGAGAAAAAAAAGATGTAGGTGAGACGCAAATATTCTGAATAAGTAAAAGGTGGTTTCCCCGTCTGCAAATGTGACTGTGAGATAGATTTGGGGAGGCACACTCATTATTTACGTTCAAAGGTAAAAAAGGACACCGTAGACATAATTAGGCCCCAAGTTACTTGCCCCTCACCTTATCATTTTTTGTCTATCTCTTTATATTAAGAGTGATTCATGGAACGAATGAAATAGCCACACAGCAAAATTCCCATCTGCACCTCTTCATCCCTGGTAAGATGATTCAGTGGTTCTGTTTAATTTTTATGGAATATTGTTTATTTTCCTTATGTAGCTCGGACAATATGATAGAGTCTTACCCAAAAGGGATTTCTGTTTTTAAAAACACAAATAAAAAGAACAGGTACACTGAAGAACACAAATCGAGAGCAATGTACAAAATCTAGGCTATAGGCATGGCTATACTCAGAACGATATACAGTTAGACAGGAGAAAAATACAGATGTTAGTTAAGAATGTGCTGTGCATCATACAAAAAGATTTCAGATGTTAGCTGCTAAGAGGTAGTTTGCAGTTTTCTGGTGATTTCCAACAGGTGGAGAATTATGATGATCTATAACTGAAATTGGAGGACATGGCTGATTTGGGCACATGACTGTATCAGTAGAGATGTCCAGAACAGTTCGCCGGGAACTATTCGTCGGCGAACACAGCTTGTTCGCGGTCACTGCGGTGGGCGAACATATGCGATGTCCGGTCTGCCCCCTATTCGTCATCATTGAGTAAACTTTGACCCTGTACCTCACAGTCAGCAGACACATTGCAGCCAATCAGCAGCAGACCCTCCCTCCCAGACCCTCCCACCTCCATGATGAATAGGGGGCGGACCAAACATCGCATGTGTTCGCCCGCCGCGGTGACCGCAAACAAGCTATGTTCGCCGGTGAACAGTTCCCGCCGAACTGTTCGGGACATCTCTATATATCAGTCATCACTGCAAACCTAGCTGTTAATTTAAAGACAAGGAAAGCTATTGCTATATGCCTCGCAAGTCAAGTATTTCAATGGTGATTCTCTGGGAGTTGGTCAAAAGCCTCAAGCGGTGCATCTTGCAGACACCTCACCTACCACCATTATTTAAATTCTCCTCCCCATCCTGACATGACAGGAGAGGTGCTTGGGAGACAGGGAGCGACATCAGCAGATAAAAGTATTCAAGTACTAGGAGGTTGAAAGAATTAATGTTGCCAGCGGCAAAGAACAAACAGTGGCAGTAGTCTACTAGCATTGATTACCCACATTCTCTTAGAGGTCATGGCAAGTATTAACCAATGCCCAAAGACTGACAGATCCAGTGTTGCATGGTTCATATTACACCATGTACTAAACCGCAGAACACAGGATTTAAAACCATGATCTGCCCATTGAGATAACTCCCATTTAAAAAAAAAATATATATATATATATATACTTTCTCCTGATACACCTGGTCCCAGAAAGGTTCCCCCCTCTGTTGCAGCTATTATTAAATAGCTATGAAATGCCTTTCATCAACTGGAATGAAAGCTGAACTTCAAATACAGTTGCTATGAAACAATATTTTGTCAATTAAATATTTTCAGCACAATGTTTAAAATTCCCAGCTGCTCAATTATTTTCTTGAAGATCAATCTACTATAAATATAAAATAATTATAATGAAAGTGAGAAATATAGCACATACTAAGTTACACATATCGATGTATACAATGTGTTCAGAAGATTTGTTTTTAAACTTTCACCTTGGCTCCTCTAATAAGAAAATTCTCTTATTTTCCAAGAAAATCTGTTTACTTTACGTGTCAACGTTAAACAGGAGAAATAAAGACGTCCTATTATTTATTTATGTATGGGTTGATCTTTGTTCCGTTCCAGTCTTTTTTACTACAGAATGTGTGAGAATGTGCATTCATTTCAAATTGTGCAATGGAAACCCCTAATTCAGCATCATGAATAATCTCCTATGTGATTGTTACAAGACTCTAAATAAAACGAATAATAATAGCAAATTTACATACTGACAAAAAATAGCTTGGGTAAATCATCTCTATTGACAATATGATTGCACGCAGATAATAAACCAAATAGTCATTTATTTCAGGGTTTTAATAGATTGTGCTAATCTATCTTCATTACAGGGTGATTGCAGCCATGTTGGTATAAAATGCTAATTATTTGGTATGTTTTAATACATTTCATGGGCCACAGTATTAGTTTTTTATGATATTTTTTGTGTGCGCTTTTGATTCAAATATACAATTTTTTTATATTCTAATTTATTGGTATACTTATTGTAGATAATAGAAGTGTAATAAAATTAAATATCTCCAATACTGTTTTTTTTACTGTTATTATTTTAACATTTACATTTTGTACTTAATAGAGATAGCTTTTAATGAAAAAATTGTGGTGTCGTTTCCTGAGTAAATAAAACACCAGTACTTGTGGCAAAAGATGTTTGCCATACTATAAAGGGCAGGCACGAAGCCTTCACTTAAACAAGCTTTCAAAAGTAAAGTATAATTACATAAAAATAGTAAATGTGTATGATAGCAAATAATAACATTGTAACATTGCTAGACCGTCAAACAGACAATTTGTAAATGGTCATGGCTCCATACTCCCCAAAATTAATAATCTGCAGATGGGCAAGGTCATGCGGTGCCCTGGAGGCAAATCTTTTAATTTTACCACCCCAAAACTTTAGTTCCTGTTTGGATTTTAATTTCCAACAATTCAAAGTTAAGTTGATAACCCTGTGAGGAGCGCAAAGCCTTTCTAAAATGTTATATGTCTCTGTGAATTATGAGTGTATTATGCACACATACATGCCTAATATACTATATATACACCTAATAATTTATAAAATAATGCTTATATTATATACACATATATTAATATTATACAAACCCAGGACATACTTGAAAACGATAGAAATCACAATGCATCCTTCCTGGTAAAATATTTTATAAATAAAATAAATAAATCAAACACTTAGGAAGCAACACTGAGTGACAATCAATTTCACTTGCTGTTGTGCAAATGGGATAGACAACAGGAGGAGATTATAGGCAATTAGCAAGACACCCCCAATAAAGGAGTGGTTCTTCAGGTGGTGACCACAGACCACTTTTCAGTTCCTATGCTTCCTGGCTGATGTTTTGGTCACTTTTGAATGCTGGCAGTGCTTTCACTCTAGTGGTAGCATGAGCACGGATGTATTTACCACAAGGCAAACAAGGCATTTGCCTAGGGTGGCACTTTCAGAGGGAGGAGGGGGGGGGGGCAAAAAACATGTGAGCATGAGACGGAGTCTACAACCCACACAAGTGGCTCAGGTAGTGCAGCTCATCCGGGATGGCACATCAATGCGAGCTGTGGCAAGGTGGTTTGCTTTGTCTGTCAGCGTAGTGTCCAGAGCATGGAGGCGCTACCAGGAGACAGGCCAGTACATCAGGAGACGTGGAGGAGGCCGCTGGAGGGCAACAAAACAGCAGCAGGACCGCTACCTCCGACTTTGTGCAAGGAGGAACAAGAGGAGCACTGCCAGAGCCCTGCAAAATGACCTCCAGCAGGCCACAAATGTGCATGTGTCTGCTCAAATGGTCAGAAACAGACTCCATGAGGGTGGTATGAGGGCCCGACATCCACAGGTGGGGGTTGTGCTTACAGCCCAACACCGTGCAGGATGTTTGACATTTGCCAGAGAACACCAAGATTGGCAAATTCGCCGCTGGCGCTCTGTGCTCTTCACAGATGAAAGCAGATTCACACTGAGCACATGTGACAGACGTGACAGAGTCTGGAGACGCAGTGGAGAACGTTCTGCTGCCTGCAACATCCTCCAGCATGACCGGTTTGGCAGTGGGTCAGTAATGATGTGGGGTGGCATTTCTTTGGGGGGCCGCACAGCCCTCTATGTGCTCTCCAGAGGATGCCTGACTGCCATTAGGTACCAAGATGAGATCCTCAGACCCCTTGTGAGACCATATGCTGGTGTGGTTGGCCCTGGGTTCCTCCTAATGCAAAACAATGCTAGATCTCATGTGGCTGGAGTGTGTCAGCAGTTCCTGCAAGACGAAGGCATTGATGCTATGGACTGGCCCACCTGTTCCCCAGACCTGAATCCAATTGAGCACATTTGGGACATCATGTCTCGCTCCATCCACCAACGTCACGTTGCACCACAGACTGTCCAGGAGTTGGCAGATGCTTTAGTCCAGGTCTGGGAGGAGATCCCTCAGGAGACCATACGCCACCTCATCAGGAGCATGCACAGGCGTTGTAGGGAGGTCATATAGGCACGTGGAGGCCACACACACTACTGAGCCTCATTTTGACTTGTTTTAAGGACATTACATCAAAGTTGGATCAGCCCGTAGTGTGTTTTTCCACTTTAATTTTGAGTGTGACTCCAAATTCAGACCTCCATGGGTTGAAAAATATGATTTCCATTTTTTTATTTTTGTGTGATTTTGTTGTCAGCACATTCAACTATGTAAAGAAAAAAGTATTTCAGAAGAATATTTAATTCATTCAGATCTAGGATGTGTTATTTTTGTGCTCCCTTTATTTTTTTGAGCAGTATCTATATATATATATATATATGTGTGTGTGTGTGTGTTTGCGTGTGAGTGTGTGTGTGTGCGTATACATGCATAATGCGTTTTTGGAAATCACATTAATGAGAAAAAAAACATTGTATTGTCATTTTAAAGAAAATAATAAATTTTAATGTTTATATCAAAGGATCACTTTGAGGAATCGATGCACTCTGACACACAGCTGCTGATGCTCAATCACATACAGTGTGACTGACCCATACATGCCTACTCTCAGATACAGATACAGGAGCTCCCTGGCACAAAATCACTGTTGGCCACATATACTCATTATACCCATACACACTGATCAATAAAACACACTGACATGCGTGCATAGTGACCCATACACACACTGCAAACACACTGATATACACTTAGTGACCAATACAAATGCAATGTTATACATAGGGACCAGTACAAACACAATGACATACACAAAGGGTCCAATACAAACACAATGACACACAGTGACTCATACACACATAGACACTGACACACACGTAGTGACCTATACACACAGACTGTGTGTAACTCCTGGAGCTGTGTTCCACATAGCTGCCTATTTTGTCACGTTAATATTTAAAACCAGTACACCATATGTGTGGCGGAACCGCTGCCTGTTCGTGGGTTTTCCCTCTCTTTTACATGTATTTCCCCCGTATGTTCGCTTATTGTGCTAGTTCCCCAATTAATGAGTGCTTCCCTGGGTGGCCGGCATTCGTATAGATGAACACCACCAGTGGGAGCATTTGTGGATTGTTTCCCGACTTGTTCGTCTCCCGAACGAGGACCCCCCCAGCGCCTCATAAGAATGTTCACACCAATTAATCAGAACAGTCGCACTCGCAACATAGGTGTGAAACCGCAAAGGGAACTAATTAATGAGTGCTTTCCTGGGTGGCCACTTTTTGTATAAATGAATGCCGGCCAGGGAAAGCATTGATCCCCTGAAGGGAGATGCTTCTCTTGTCTTGGTTTCACACCAGGACCTCACGAATGGAAACTAGTCGATTGAGGAACTGAAGCAAGGGTCCCTGAGATTGGTTATGGGCACTTTTGGGGCACTGGCGAGTTTGGTGGGCTCTCAGCAGCCTGAGGGACAAAGAGACCAGCTTTTTTCCTGCGGGCGGGCTTTTCTGTGCCTGGGAGACTAAGGGACGGTCCCTTTTCCTGCTCTTGGACTCCCAGGCACAGAGGCTCTTGGGAATAAGACCCCTGGGGGTTGGTGTGGTAAACCCTGTGGGTTTAGTGGCGGGCTTTGGATACAAAGGGAGCAGAGTCCCTTCCCGCACTGTGACCCCAGGGAGGATCTTGGGATGTGTCCTTGCATGTTTGTGCAGGGTTATGCATAAAAGCTTATTAAACAGGGTTATGCATAAAAGCCGTGTGAGGCCAATAAAATTGTGTTGCACCTCCAGGACTGTGTGTCGTCCAGTTACTGGGGGGGTAAATGTTTCTCTTGATACTGTAAATGGTTCCTGACTGGCTGAAGGAAGGGAATTAGCAAAAGTAACCAGTTGGGTTACCCTGGGTCCGCTACAATATGAAAACCACAATATCAGATGACTGATAAATGCTTATATTTTTGTTGAAAGATTCTGGCATTTGAAATGTTTATTTTTAATGTTACAACTAAAGAGAGATAAATAAAAAAATAATGTCCAAATGAAGCCCTTGCTATTTTAGGCCATGCTATGTGTTATATCCAGACGCACCTTCACCTTCATCTTTCCAGCCTTGTGTTTAAGAGCTTCTCTGGGAAGCTCCCGCCCTACCTGAGCAGAATGCTCTCCCCGGCTGTTCCCACCTCCTATAACCTCCAATCCAGTACCAGCACTTTATTTAGTCTACCTCAATACAAAAAGAAACCAGCCCAATCCTCCTTTTCCTACAGAGCACCCCAATTATGGAACGACCTACCGCACACTTTCCAATCTTGCCCAACCTAAAGTCCTTTAAGAGATCCCTCTCTACATACCTCAAAACAGAATGCACTTGTCATGGTTGATTATATATTTCCTACCTGTTCTATTTTAAATTTTGTATATATTGCGTATTAATATTGTTTTTGTATTTTATTGTACCCGATTGTATCAATGCAATGTTTTGTGGACCCAGGACATACTTGAAAATGAGAGAAATCTCAATGTATCTTTCCTGGTAAAATATTTTATAAATAAATAAATATTGGTATGATATGCTACTGTAATATTTTACCAGACTAAGAGGAAAGATGAATGTATCACAATTCCCCCCCAAAAAAGTTTGCACATTTGTACATCTGAGCACACATTTCCTGTAATAGTTAAAGCTTTATATTTGGTACTATATATAACATTATCCGTACATATTGGATGCCTATCATTTGGTTTCTGTTGTTAGTTTTATTCCATTCCGAGGACAAACAAAACACATTTCACAATAGAAATTGAGTGCTAATTAAAAAAATTGCAGAGAATGTCATCAACATGATGAAATCCCATTCTTCCCTTTACAGTAAAATGTCAGGTTTCAGTGACATTCTGCAACAAGCCAATCACGACTGCGTATTACAACCGCCGAGAGTGGAAGTAACACTAGATAAGTCACTAATTACAATCTACTAATTACATAAAGAATATAAACAGAAATGTTTTAGCAAGTGTAAACATCCTGGTATACAAAAAAACGGAATGTATATAAACACCCTAAATAACTGCCGCACACCTTTAGTGGAGCATTAACTCCAACCCCTCCTCGGTCTGTTTTTGTGCCCTTTCCTTCGCTCCAATTATAAGACAGCGCCAGTTTTTCATCAGCCATCTCCATGTCTCCAAATGGCTTTTCAGTGTCAAGCCTGTCAGGAAATTAACTCATCACACAGTGACAGTTGCTAATTTTTTCCCTTACATGTCAGATGGATTGCCTGCTGCAGCTAATAATGAATCACCAATCTCTGATTAGAAGGTGCTTCCGAAACCTATAACTGCCATTTGAGGCAACTTTTTTTCTTTACACTAAATGATATCATCCTTAAGAAAGAATTGCATTGAGTGGAATAGCAGTGGAGTGTTTAAGTGTCATGTGTTTTTCATGTCTTTTTTTTCTGATCTGTAAACTAGAGAGAAACAACATTCTTTTCTCATGCTGTCTGACAGATCAACTTTCTTCGTACACAGCTGTACCGTTTTATGAGAAGTCTCCCTCTATGAATCCAATTTGGGTCGTTATAGATACAGTTAATGTAATACATGAACAATTTTTTTTTATGAGAGTGTACCTTGAGTGTACACACATACTTACATAAATATACACTGATCATCCACAACATTAAAACAATTGACAGGTGAAGTGAATAACATTGATTATATCGTTGCAATGGCACCTGTCAAGGGGTGGCATATATTAGGCAGCAAGTGAACAGTCAGTTCTTGCATTGTATGTTTTAGAAGCAGAAAAAATGGACAAGTGGAAATATCTGAGTGACTTCTACAAGGGCCAGATAGTGGTGGCTAGATGACAGGGTCAGAGCATCACCAAAATGCAGGGTTTGTGGGGTGTTCCCAGTATGCAGTGGTTAGCACCAACCAAAAGTGTTGTAAGAAAGGACAGCTGGTAAACAGGCATCAGAGTCATGGGTGCCCAAGGTTCATTAATGCACGTGGAAAGCTAGGGCTAGTCCCTATAGTCCAATCATCCAGAAGAGCTACTTTAGCTCAAATTGCTGAAAGACATAATGCTGGCCATAATAGAAAGGTGTCAGAACACACAGTGCATCACAGTTTGCTTGCATATGGGGCTGCGCAGCCACAGGTCAGGGTGCCCATGATGACCCCTTTCCACTGCTGAAAGCACATTAATGGGGATGTGAGCATCAAAACTGCACCATGGAGCAAAAGAAGAAGGTTGCCTGGTCTGAGAAATCACATTTTCTTTTAGATCTGGTGGATGGCCAGATGTATGTGCATTGTTTACCTTGGGAAAAGATTGCAGCAGGATGGCAGGCCAGCACAGGCAGTGTTATGTTCTGGTCAATGTTCTGCTGGGAAACCATGGGTCATGGTATTCGTGTGGATATTACATGTGCCACCTACCTAGAGATTGATGCAGACCACGTACACCCATTCATGGCAATGGTGTTCCCTGATGATGGTGGTCTCTTTCAGGAGGTTAATGCACCCTGCAAACACTTTCAAGGAGTGGTTTGAGGAACATGACAGAGAGTTCAAGGTGTTGCCTTGTCCTCCAAATTCAGCAGACTTTGGAGGACGAAACTCCACCTCGCGACTTGCTAATGTGGTGCAAAATACCATCGGACACTTTCAAAGATCTTGTGGATCCATCCCTTGATGCACTAGAGCTGTTTTGATAGCACTAGGGAGTAGTGATGTCCCGAACTGTTCGCTGGCAAATAGTTCCTGGCGAACATCGCTTGTTTGCGTTCGCCACGGACGGCGAACACATGCGCTGTTTGGTCCGCCCCCTATTCATCATCATTGAGTAAACTTTGACCCTGGCCTGTACCTCACAGTCAGCAGACACATTCCAGCCATTCAGCAGCAGACCCTCCCTCCCAGACCCTCCCACCTCCTGGACAGCATCCATTTTACATTAATTGTGAAGCTGCATTCTTAGTGAGAGTAGGGACAGTGTAGCTGCTGCTGATTTGATATGGAAATTGATAGCTAGGCTAGTGTATTCAGTGTCCACTACAGTCCTGAAGGACTCATCTGATCACTGCTGTAAGGACAGCACCCCAAAAAGGCACTTTTAGGGCTAGAACATCAGTATGCTTTTTTTTTTTCTGTGTAATGTAATTGCAGTTGCCTGCCTGCCAGCCAGCCTGTGTGTCAGGCTCACCGCATATACTGTGCCCACTTGCCCAGTACCACCACTCACTCCTGGTGTCACAGTAGCTTGCATTTAACAAAAAAAAACTTTTTGGACTGTAATATAATAGCAGTCAGTTTCCTTCACGAGTGTGCGTTTCAGGGCCTGCCAGGGCACAGTGTCACACCAGTGCAACTCATATCTGGTGTAACAGTAGTGTACATTTAAAAAAAAAATACAATTTTGACTGTAATAGATTGAATAGCAGTTAGTTGTCTGACAGCGTGTGTGTCAGGCTCACAGCGTATACTGTACCCACTTGCCCAGTGCCACCACTCACTCACTGGTGTCCCAATAGCTTGCATTTAACAAAAACAAAACTTTTTTGACTGTAATATAATAGCAGTCAGTTTCCTTCACTAGTGTGCGTTTCAGGGCCTGCCCAGTGCCACCACTCACTCACTGGTGTCACAATAGCTTGCATTTAAAAAAAAAAAAACTTTTTGGACTGAAATATAATAGCAGTCAGTTTCCTTCACGAGTGTGCATTTCAGGGCCTGCCAGGGCACAGTGTCACACCAGTGCAACTCATATATGGTGTAACAGTAGTGTACATTTAAAAAAAAAAAAATTTTTGACTGTAATAGATTGAATTGCAGTTAGTTGTCTGCCAGCGTGTGTCTCAGGATTGCAGCGTATACTGTGCCCACTTGCCCAGTGCCACCACTCATATCTGGTGTCAGAATAGCTTGCATTTAACAAAAAAAAACTTTTTGGACTGTAATATAATAGCAGTCAGTTTCCTTCACTAGTGTGCGTTTCAGGGCCTGCCCAGTGCCACCACTCACTCATATCTGGTGTCCCAATAGCTTGCATTTAATAAAAACTAAACTTTTTGGACTGTAATATAATAGCTGTCAGTTTCCTTCACTAGTGTGCGTTTCAGGGCCTGCCAGGGCACAGTGTCACACCAGTGCAACTCATATCTGGTGTAACAGTAGCGTACATTTAAAAAAAAAATAAAAAATTTTGACTGTAATAGATTGAATAGCGGTTAGTTGTCTGCCAGCGTGTGTGTCAGGCTCACAGCGTATACTGTGCCCACTTGCCCAGTGCCACCACTCACTCACTGGTGTCCCAATAGCTTGCATTTAAAAAAAAACTAAACTTTCTTGACTGTAATATAATAGCAGTCAGTTTCCTTCACTAGTGTGCGTTTCATGGCCTGCCCAGTGCCACCACTCACTCACTGATGTCCCAATAGCTTGCATTTAATAAAAACTAAACTTTTTCGACTGTAATATAATAGCAGTCAGTTTCCTTCACGAGTGTGCGTTTCAGGGCCTGCCAGGGCACAGTGTCACACCAGTGCCACTCATATCTGTTGTCACAGTAGCTTGCACGCATAGTACCACTAATCGAAAAAAAAATGACAGGCAGAGGCAGGCCACCACGCAGGGGCCGTCATGGTGCTGTGGCCCTAGAATGATGCCCAGTGTTCAGAGGCCACGTACCCTGAACTTGAAAAGTTCTGAGGACATAGTTGACTGGTTAACACAGGACACCCAAACTTCTACAGCTTCCGCTCGGAACCTTGACGCACCATCCTCCTCCAGCTTAGCTTCAGGCACCTCTCAAGTTACCACTCGCCCGCCTGCCGCCACCACCGCAGCACCACAGCCGCTTCACTTGGTATGTCAGAGGAGTTATTTACACATCAGTTGGAAGAAATGAGTGATGCGCAACCATTATTGCCAGAGGATGTAGATAACAGGGATATGTCTCAGTCAGGCAGCATTACACACGTACGGTGTGATGATGATGATGTTGTACCCACTGCTGCTTCCTTTGCTGAGTTGTCAGATACAAGTGAAGCGGTTGATGATGATGATGCGTCCGTGGATGTCACGTGGGTGCCCACTAGAAGAGAAGAAGAACAGGGGGAAAGTTCAGATTGGGAGACAGAGAGATGGAGGAGGAGGAGACGAGTTGGAAGCAGGGGGAGGTCATCGCAAGGAGCTAGTGGCACAGTCAGACAGCATGCATCGGCACCCGGGGTCAGCCAGACAGCACGCCAATCAACGCATGCTGTTGCCACCACCAGAATGCCGTCATTGCAGAGCTCAGCAGTGTGGAATTTTTTTTGTGTGTCTGCCTCTGACAACAGCGATGCCATTTGCAACCTGTGCCAAAAGAAACTGAATCGTGGGAAGTCCAACACCCACCTAGGTACAACTGCTTTGCGAAGGCACATGATCGCACATCACAAACGCCTATGGGATCAACACATGAGTACAAGCAGCACACAAACTCAAAGCCGGCATCCTCCTCCTGGTCCAGCATCTTCAGCCATGTTAACCACTGCTGTCCTCCTTGCCCCCTCTCAAACATCCGCCGCTCCGTCTCTTGCCTTGAGCAGTTCCTGCTCATTTGCCCACAGTTAGGTGTCTGTCAAGGACATGTTTGAGCGTAAGAAGCCAATGTCACAAAGTCACCCCCTTGCCCAGCGTCTGACAGCTGGCTTGACTGAGCTCGCCAGCGTTTACCATACAAGCTGGTGGAGTCTGAGGCGTTCAAAAAATTTGTAGCTATTGGGACACCGCAGTGGAAGGTACCCGGCCGAAATTTCTTTGCACAAAAGGCAATCCCCAACCTGTACTCGATTGTGCAAAAGGAAGTAATGGCATGTCTGGCACACAGTGTTAGGGCAAGGGTCCATCTGACCACTGATACCTGGTCTGCAAAGCACAGTCAGGGCAGGTATATCACCTACACTGCGCATTGGGCAAACCTGCTGACGGCTGCCAAGCATGGAATGCGTGGTTTTGCAGAGGAGTTGGTGCTGCTGCCACCTCCTCTACTCCTCCTACTCCATCCTCTTCCATAACCTCCTTGGCTGAGTCCTCTTCTGCTGCTGCATCTTGCTCCACATCAACGGCACCCCCCCCCAGCTCCCCAGGTACTGTTCCACATCCCGGATACGGCAGTGTCACGCCATCTTGGGATTGACTTGCCTGAAAGCAGAGAGTCACACCGGACCAGCACTCCTGTCCGCCCTGAACGCACAGGTGGATCAGTGGTTTGTGACAACGGAAGACATTTTTTGGCGGCATTGCATTTGGGCAAGTTGACACGTGTCGTGCATGGCACATGTGTGTAATCTGATCGTACAACGCTTTGTGCATAAGTACCCAGGCTTACAGGACGTCCTTAAAGGGAAACTCCAGTGCCAGAAAAACGATTCGTTTTTCTGGCACTGGAGGGTCCCTCTCCCTCCCACCCACCAATCCCCGGTTACTGAAGGGGTGAAAACCCCTTCAGTGACTTACCTGGGACAGCGGCGATGTCCCTCGCCACTGTCTCCGCCTCCGCGACGCTCCTCCTAGTGATTACGTCGGCCGGTGGGCGAGACTAATCTCGCTCACCGGCCGAGGAGACCTAATGCGCATGTGCGGAAATGCCGCGCATGCGCATTACGTCTCCCCATAGGAAAGCATTGAAAAATCATTTCAATGCTTTCCTATGGGGTTTTGAGCGACGCTGGAGGTCCTCACACAGCGTGAGGACGTCCAGCGACGCTCTAGCACAGGAAACCTGTGCTAGAACCCAGGAAGTGACCTCTAGTGGCTGTCTAATAGACAGCCACTAGAGGTGGAGTTAACCCTGCAATGTAAATATTGCAGTTTATGAAAAACTGCAATAATTACACTTGCAGGGTTAAGGGTAGTGGGAGTTGGCACCCAGACCACTCCAATGAGCAGAAGTGGTCTGGGTGCCTGGAGTGTCCCTTTAAGCAGGCCAGGAAGGTGTGTGGCCATTTCAGGCATTCCTACACGGCCACGGCGCACTTTTCCGATATCCAGCGGCGAAACAACATGCCAGTGAGGCGCTGCATTTGCGACAGCCCGCCACGTTGGAATTCAACACTCCTAATGTTCGACCTCCTGCTCTAACAAGAAAAAGCCGTTAACGAGTATTTGTATGACCGGGGTGCTAGGACAGCCTCTGCGGAGCTGGGAATTTTTTTGCCACGTTACTGGACGCTCATGTGCAATGCCTGTAGGCTCATGCGTCCTTTTGAGGAGGTGACAAACCTAGTCAGTTGCACCAAAGGCACCATCAGCGACATCATACCATTTGTTTTCTTCCTGGAGCGTGCCCTGCGAAGAGTGCTGGATCAGGGCATAGATGAGCGTGAAGAGGAAGAGTTGTGGTCACCATCACCACCAGAAACAGCCTTATCAGCATCGCTTGCTGGACCTGCGGCAACGCTGGAAGAGGATTGTGAGGAAGAGGAGTCAGAGGAGGAATGTGGTTTTGAGGAGGAGGAGGAAGACCAACCACAACAGGCATCCCAGAGTGCTCGTTGTCACCTATCTGGTACCCGTGGTGTTGTACGTGGCTGGGGGGGAAGAACATACCTTCAGAGAGATCACTGAGGATGAGGAACAGGACATAAGTAGCTCGGCATCCAACCTTGTGCAAATGGGGTCTTTCATGCTGTCGTGCCTGTTGAGGGACCCTCATATAAAAAGGCTGAAGGAGAACGACCTGTACTGGGTGTCCACGCTACTAGACCCCCGGTATAAGCAGGAAGTGCCTGAAATGTTACCGAATTACGGCAAGTCGGAAAGGATGCAGCAGTTCCAAAATCAATTAAAAAGTATGCTTTACACAGCGTATAAGGGTGATGTCACAGCACAACGGGAATCTAACAGGGGAAGAGGTGAAAGTAATCCTCCCACGACCACGCCGGCAAGGACAGGACGCTTTACAGACGTGTTGTTGATGGAAGACATGCGGAGCTTTTTAAGTCCTACGCATTGCCACAGCCCTTCGGGGTCCACCCTCAGAGAACGTCTCGACCAACAAGTAGCAGACTACCTCGCCTTAACTGCAGATATCGACACTCTGAGGAGCGATGAACCCCTTGACTACTGGGTGTGCAGGCTTGACCTGTGGCCTGAGCTATCCCAATTTGCGATAGAACTTCTGGCCTGTCCCGCTTCAAGTGTCCTGTCAGAAAGGACCTTCTCTGCAGCAGGAGGTATTGTCACTGAGAAGAGAAGTCGCCTAGGTCAAAAAAGTCTAGATTACCTCACCTTTATTAAGATGAATGAGGGATGAATCCCGAAGGGACTGACAGTGGGCAATACATTCGACTAAAAAATGCCTGATGAGGGGGACTACTTAACACACCACTCCTACTGGTGGCACATTAGATTGCACGCGCAGTGCCGCAAATTTGAAGTAGGAGGACCGACCAAGCATCTTTTCCCATCTCCCGCTTCCTAAAATCGATGCCTTATATACACGTCCCCTGATAGGGGACATAACAGGGATTAAACTGATAGGAATAGTACTACTTAACACACCACTCCTATCTGGTGGCGCATTAGATTGCACGCGCAGTGCCCCAAATTTGAAATTGGAGGACCGACCAAGCATCTTTTTCCATCTCCCGCTTCCTAAAATCGATGCCTTACATACACGTCCCCTGATAGGGGACGTAACAGGGATTAAGCTGATAGGAATAGTACTACTTAACACACCTTATAACAAGGCAGAGAGAGGCAACGCAGAGAGAGGAGTCTGAAGAAGAGGAGTCAGAGGAGGAAGGTGGCTTTGAGGAGGTGGAAGACCAAACACAGCAGGCGTCCCAGGGGGCTTGTTGTCACCTTTAGGGGACCCTTGGTGTTGTACGTGGCTGGGTGGAGGAAGAGACCTTCAATGACATCAGTGAGGACAAGGAACCGGACATGGCTAGCTTGGTATCCAACCTTGTGCAAATGGGGAGTTTGCGGTTGTGCAAATGGACTGTTTGCGGTTGTTTGCGGTGCGTTAAACGGGGAGTTTGGTCTGTCACTGTGAAGCGGTCGTAACCCTTACACTACCTGATGTTTTAAAGCAGGTTATTCCAAAGAATTTAGGAATGTTAGGTGATTTATGCCCTTTATGGATTAAAACCAGACTCTGCATCAACTATGCAATTTTCCATGGGAGTTTTGAAATGGATCCCCCTCCGGCATGCCACAGTCCAGGTGTTAGTCCCCTTGAAAAACTTTTCCATCACTATTGTGGCCAGAAAGAGTCTCTGTGGGTTTTAAAATTCGCCTGCCCATTAAAGTCTATGGCGGTTCGCCCGGTTCGCTAACATTTGCGGAAGTTCGCGTTCGCGAACCGAAAATTTTATGTTCGCGACATCACTACGAAGGAGACAACATAATATTAGGCAGGTGGTTTTAATGTTGACCAGTGTATGTAAAGGCTGGAGCTTACGTTTGCAAGAGAGATTTTTTTCAGACTGTCTTCACCTCATTTCGAGCTGCTAGAAGCTCAGTTGTTGGGTTATCTCATTAGGCTTTGGAAGTTGGGACCATAAACTCTACAGCAGACTGTAGTGGTTATTGTGCTTTGAATGTTCCTGTAAGTTCTAAGCTGTTTGTAGCATAAAACTGCATTTTCTAATTTAAACTTGAGACAGCATATAATGTGTCTTCCATCCATCTCATGCCCTTTTGTCATGTCATTTTGCTGCTCTTCTCCACAGACATTCACATCTTGCACTTTGTAACTGATGTCATGCCATGAACTCTACAACCATGAAATGTATGCCTTCTCGCAGTCCAGCCCATGATCAATTTATTTTACACTCCTTGCTACCTATCTCATGCCCTTACTTCCTATTTACCCTGCTACTCATCTCATACGTCTCCTACCCTGACCTCCAAATAAGTGCAAAAGGCAAACAATCATCAAAAATGAATATGCAGCCAATTTTCATTACTTATTTTATTTTTGTATTTGTTAATTAATGTTATTTGTAAGAAACACATTTATGTAATTACTGCAAGAAGTTTTCCCCTACTTATTACCATCACTTGACCAGACTTCAGGTGTGGAGGAGGTCAAGATGGTTTGACCCCCCATCCTGAACCAGGGGAGGCACCTGAAGACGCACAACTTCATACTTTCTTGTAAGTGCACATTTACAGCACAAAGTTATTTTATATTTTGATATACTTCACTATGTGTTGTTCATGTATTCCTGTTTTAGATGCATACCTGGATCCCAAATGTTGTATATATATAATTTTGCTGATAAGAAGCATAGTAAATTGGGAACACCACCGGCGACGCTGCATCATTCATACATAAGTTAAGTACCACTGTGTGGTGTTACATGTTTGGATATAGCGACACAAAGGTGTGAGGCACATCAAACAATCTTGTTTTTATACTTGCGTTTTACATGTTGTCCTTTTTATCAAGCATGTCTTCCTTTTCTAATACTGTGTGTTTAATATCTTATTAAACCAGGAATCCTCCAAAAAACAGTGATAAATTATTTTTCTATTTTTTTTTATCTTCTGCAAAAAAATATAAACTCACAGAGTTTCTGTTCCCTACTCGTGACAAAATTTTCTGAGCATGAACCTGTTTAGGAATCCTCCTGAATGGTCACTATCCCAGAGTCTAAGCTAGTGAACTTTCACCATTGTCGATGACACCTGTTTGTTCACTCATAAAAACTACTTTGCCCCTTTTGCTTTTACATTTACTGTTCAGCAATGGGATCGGCTGCAACACTTTGTCAGGTATGATATATGGTATTTGTGCACGCAGTTACATCAGTCAGTGCTCCTGATCAAGAAATATTGAAACCACATTTAAATTTTAAATCCAGCATTAAAGAATGACTGGAAAGTTGGTATCCCAAGGCAATACAAGAGATAACATTACTATACTAAAGATGACGTCTTGGTACGGTGAATGGAGCAAACCCCATATGTAAATGTTCTTCTATGTTTCATGTAACCCTCTTCACATCTGCAATGCATCTTTATACATTTCTTGTATTATTGTGCAACACAGAAGAACAATTCAACCTTTTATTGTGTCATCTTGAATGAAGCTGAGTGCCTCAATTCTTACAATCACTTTAATATCCTACTTACAATGACGAGTTCATAATTAGAAACAGACCTCTGTGCATCTTTGTGTAACCTTATTCAAAGAAAGGACTATGACATTCTGGTTTAAAATTCAAGTCAATTGGGTTTCTTTTTTATTAAACCATGCTTTAGAGGTTGCTCTGCCATCATCTGAATATTTTTATATCAAATAAATATAATGATAGACAAAACATAATTAATATAGTAATAAAAAGTAACCAAAATAACTTGTGTCTTTAAGATAAATACAATTTATGAGAATAGTGAGAATGTAAGTAGCTCGTCTGGTCGTTAGTCCCTGCTCTGGTCTCAAACAAGTCTTAGTTCGCTTGTAAAGAACAAAAAATATAAAACATTGTATAAAAGGCACTTAACAGTGATAATGGTAGTTTTAATTATGATACCAGCAGCTATTGTGCCCTTAATGGATATCCCGAAAATCCACTTAAACAAAGAATGTAGACAAAAGGTGAACTCAGTGTTTAGGTAACAGACCCAGGGCCGCCATCAGGGGGTGACAACCATGACTGTTGTCATGGGCCCGGCGGTCCTGGGGAGCCCAGGCACCCAGGCCCCCCATTCCCAATGTGCATACATATATATAGCAGTTATCGCTATATACATGTGTTTTGGCAGTGGCAGAACTACCTGAGGGGGCCCATCGGGTGGCCCATGCACTTAGGGCCACCCGATGGGCATATCTCTGAAGGGGCCCGATCAGTGCCGTGGATTTTTAATAGCTAGTCCGGGCCCCTTTAAGGATCCTGGCACTGGCAGTGCTGGGAGGAAGTGAGCTCACTTCCTCCCAGCTAACACCCGCGCGGGAGGAAGCACCAGAGAGTGTGAAGAGCAGAGGAGGACAGTCGGACCCACACCCACATCAGCCCCAGGCCCCCAGCCAGCAGAGTCCACCCTCCTGCAGCCTAAAGGTAAGAAACAGGAGGGTGGGAGGAAGCATTGGGGAGTATGAAGAGGAGGACAGAGTCAGACCCACACTCACATCAGCCCCAGCCAGCAGAGTCCACCCTCCTGCAGCCTAAAGGTAAAAACATGAGGGTGGGGGGAGAGGAGGACAGAGTCAGACCCACACTCACATCAGCCCCAGCCAGCAGAGTCCACCCTCCTGCAGCCTAAAGGTAAAAACATGAGGGTGGGGGGAGAGGAGGACAGAGTCAGACCCACACTCACGTCAGCTCCAGCCAGCAGAGTCCACCCTCCTGCAGCCTAAAGGTAAAAACATGAGGGTGGGGGGAGAGGAGGACAGAGTCAGACCCACACTCACATCAACCCCAGCCAGCAGAGTCCACCCTCTTGCAGCCTAAAGGTAAGAAACAGGAGGGTGGTTAAAAAAAAGTGTCAGTGTGTCTGTATCTATGTGTACCTGAGTGTTTGTGTGTGTCTGTCTGTATCTATGTGTACCTAAATGTGTGTGTGTGTGTGTGTCTGTCTGTATCTATGTGTACCTAAATGTGTGTGTGTGTATGTGTCTGTCTGTATCTATCAGTGTGTGTATGTGTGTGTGTCTGTCTGTATCTATGTATCTATCAGTGTGTGTATCTATGTGTACCTGAGAGTGTGGGTGTCTGTCTGTATCTATGTATCTATCAGTGTGTGTATCTATGTGTTTGTTTGTATCTGGTTGGTAGTGTGCACCTGAGTGTATGTTTTTGTTATTGTTTTATTCTTTGATTTTTTTTTTATAGCAGTGCTGCAGCTTTTATGTTCATGGTTTTCTAGTGTCTGTGCTTTTGATTTTTACGTACACTTTTTGTCCACAATCATTTTCACTACTTAGTTGATATTCCCCATTTATTTTAGTTTTAGTTGTGGCTCTATTTAAATGTTTAAACAGATTGTTAGTTTGTTTTGGTAACTTTGTTGTAATGTATATCTTTTCTATTTGGCGCTGCCTGTCCATGTTGTGTACGTTTTTATCTTGCATAGCCTGTCTTATATTTTATTATGTGCATGGCCCATTTTCGGTCGTTTGCATTTATTTTTTAAAGTGTGTTAGTTAGTGCAATACATAATATATATATATATATATATATATATATATATATTTTGCTGGAGCACTCACGCTTTCTTTGTTTTCTGAGATTCTCAACTAAAGCTGTGTTTATTTGGTGTTAATCTGCCCATAGAATTGATTACTTTATTGTTGTTTTTCTACATTTTTACACATATATTTTATTTATATTTAGTTTTTACGTGTATCTGTTTATGTGTGTCTGTATGTATCTGTGTCAATGTGCACCTGAGTGTGTGTGTGTGTGTCTGTATCTTTCAGTGTGTCTGTATATTTACATGTATGTCAGGGTGTGTGTGTGTGTGTGTATGTATCAGAGTGTTAGTGTGTGTATCTGTGTATATATGGGTGCCTGAGTGTGTATCTCTGTGTGCGTGTATCTGTGTGTCTGTATCTGGGTGTCAGTGTGTATGTGTGTGTGTGTAACCGTGTCTGTATATTTCCATGTATGTCAATGCATGTGCCTGTATCTCCTATGTGTGTGCATGTATGTATATCAGTGTGTGTATGTGTCTGTGTGTCAGTTTGCACCTGAATGTGTCTGTGTATATGTTTGTATGTCTATGTATCTATGTCAGTGTGAACCTGAGTATATATGTGTGTGTAACTATGTGCCAATATGTGTAACTGTGTGTCTGTGTATTTGCATGTATGTCAGGGTGTGTATCTATCTGTGTGTGTGTGTGTGTATACACTACAGACAAATGCACGCTTGCATTCAAACACCAACATTCAAATACACACATGCTCCATTCAATACCATGTTTATATTCAAACACACATACACTGCTGAGTGCTAAATACAGCCCTGCAAATTGTAGATCCCCAGCTAGCAAAGCATTCTGGGACTTACAACAGATTCAGAACTACATTTGGCCACTTTACACACACTGCATCCACTAAACACACACTGTGCATTGACTACACACACACAGAGGTACTCTGCATTCACTCTACACACATACAGCATCCTTGTGGGCAGATTCAAGGACAGCCCTGTGGGCGGACTCGTGAGTGGGCTCTAGGGGCCCAGACCTTGAACTTTGTCAGGGGCCCCAAAATTTCTGATGGCAGCCCTGAACAGACCCCACCAACCAGCACACAGATTCCAAAAGTGCAGCCCTTTAAATATATTTACACTAACCTCTCAATATATATGGGGGATTTTTCCACATGCAAAAAATAGATAGGTATATAATAGTGTAGTATTGTATATTACTTTAAAAGTGTATGTAAGAGTGAGTATATAGACAAACTCACATTTATTTCTATCCTTTTTCCATATTGGCTGAAAACAAAGGGAGAGTATGGGCCTTTTAGGTGGCACCAGAGAACCTTTTGTATATTTTATCCCAGCAGCAGATATGGGGATAAGGCAAAAAAAAATCTTATTTGGAGCCTGTTAGATAACACTTTTGCCAAATTTCTAGGGTGACACTTCCCTGTTGGAACCGGAATGGTAAGTTGAAGATAAAGGTAAAAAAGGGGACTTAAAATAAAGAACTATGAATTTATTACAAATAAAACAAAATAAAATCAGCCTAAATTATAAGTATAAATAGGCAATGAGTCCTTCTTTCAGTCCTTCTTTGGGTTTAAGACGCGTTTCGCTGGTAAAGGGCTTTCTCAATTGATGTGGATCTCCAAGTTCCCGGTTCCAATTTAAATGCTGAGGGGACCCCTCCTTTCTTCATACTCAACCAATCCGGAAAGACCTCTCTCCAGCTGTTGCTCTGTTTCCTTTTAATGTGAAGGGTCATTTTCTAATTGTTCATGAAACCGGAAATGACGTCAGGTTCCGTTCCATCACGTCACTACCCGGTGGTTCACCTTTACTACATTACCCATACTGCTCCTCTCAGTATTACAACGATACCTAATTTTCGGTTTGTTCGTTTTGATTGATTGTGTATATTTAATTAGTTCATGAGGTATATGAGAGAGAGGAAAAGAGAAGGGTATAAGAAGAGTTTACTAACACAATGTTCATAAAAATATTTTGCACATACTTTATAAAAAGCTTCACTATTTGTAATCTGTAATGCAAGATGTTAACAAAATTCAAGCAGCAAAACAAAAATATAAGAACTTTAATAAGGAAAAGTGGAGGGCCCTTAAGAAATTACAAAAAGATCAGGAGAGAGTCATCAAACCTGCGGATAAAGGGGGAGGAATAGTGGTAATGAAAACTCAACATTATTTTGAGGAAGGTCTGAGATTGGTGAATGATGAAAAGACGTATAAGAAATTACTAAAACATCCAACAAAAGAAATTACAAAAAAATGTAGAGATTTCTTTGAAATGGGCAAAGAGATGGGAATTCTTAATAATATATATATATATGTACTTAAATATTAATACCCCTAAAATACAGTTTTTTTATCATTTGGCAAAAATTCATAAGAATCCACCGGATAGTCGCCGGAATCAATTCCATATCCAGTAGGCTATCAGAGTATATTGACAGATGTTTTCAACGAATAGTACAAACAACTTGAAGTCATCTCAAAGATCCAATGGGAACCAGGCTATCTTTTAGTCACATCAGACGTAAGCTCATTATATACACTAATAACCCATGAAAAGGGATGTGAAGCCACCAATTTTTTCTTGTCCACCTCTAATAGATTTCAAGATGAGCAAATAGATTTTATTATGAAAGGAATAGATCTTATTCTTAACAATAACTATTTTTGATTTAAAAAAACATATTTCTTCAAATATGTGGCACATCTATGGGGACCAGATTTGCACCCAGCTATGCCAATTTATTTATGGCGCTTTGAGAACATTCTTTTATTTATAATAATAATAATAGCTGGAGTGCAAATCTGGTCTCAGTCCATAGATATATAGACAATATTTTTTTTCATCTGGAAAGGGAACAAGACAGAACTGGAAGGTTTTTTAACCTTTTTAAATTCTAATAATTGGGGGATAATTTTAAATATTATTTACAGTGACCTTAGTGTAATTTTTTTAGACATTAGCATCTATATTGAAGATAAACTAAAAAAACATTCTTTAGTTGATGTTAACAATTACATCCACCTAACGAGTTGCCACTTCTCCCCGTGGCTAAAGAATGTGCCTAAATCACAATTTTTAAGAATAAGAAGGAATTGCTCAGATTTGGAAATGTTTAATACCCAAGCCAATAAGCTAAAGGATCAATTTATAGCTAAAGGTTATGAACCTTTCATGTTGGATAATTCTATAAAAGATATTGAAGGTTTAGACTGCACTTCCCTTCTTAAGTATAAAACAAAAGAAAATAAAGGGATAGATCCTGAAATTTCTTTTTATATGCAATTTTGATCAAAATAATAAACAGACTAAAAAAATCTTATCATAATATTGTCCAATCCTGAAAAAAGATCCAAATCTGTATAGTATTTTACCAAATCAACCACATATTATATACAGAGGAGCAACCAACTTGAAACAAACTTTAGTGAAAAAACATATAAAAAATTGATTCTTTCTTTTAAAAGAATGGTTTCTATGGATGCGTCTTGTGTCTGGCCTGTAGAAATACTAGGAGTGAGAAAAGACATATAGAGACATTTGTAAGACCCTTATAATAAAAAGAAAGTCTATAAAATTAAAGAAATTACTACTTGTTTTTTAAAAAATGTCATATCTGCTTAACTGTACATGTCAATTAAGGTATGTAGGAAAAACTAAACACTCCCTACATGTGAGACTAAATGAACATATAAGGGACTTCACTTCAGACACTTCAAAGAAATACAAAGAAATACATAATTGTGATCCATAATTTTTAAATTTTACAGCCATACAGAAAGTTAAGCCAAATTGGAGAGGTGATGACATCACACAAGGTTTAGGAAGGTGTGAAATGAGATGGATTTTTTTTATTTAAATACCCTTAGTCCTATGGGTTTAAATTCATTTTTTAAAATAATTGTATTTTAAGGTTTAATGGCGTTTTTTGAATTGGTATTATTTATGTCTACATTTTTTTATTTCAAAAAGCTTCGGGATTACAAATAGTGAAGCTTTTTATAAAGTATGTGCAAAATATTTTTATGACCATTATGTTTGTAAACTCTTCTTATACCCTTCTCTTTTCCTCTCTCTCGTATACCTCATGAACTAATTAAATATACACAATCAATCAAAACAAACAAACTGGAAATCAGGTATCATTGTAATACTGGTAGGAGCAGTATGGGTAATGTGAACCACCGGGTAGTGACTTGACGGAACTTGACGTCACTTCCGGTTTCATGAACAATTAGAAAATGACCCTTCACATTAAAAGGAAACAGAGCAACAGCTGCAGAGAGGTTTCTTCAGATTGGTTGAGTATAAAGAAAGGAGGAGTCCCCCTCAGCATTTAAATTGGAACCGGGATCCACACCAATTGAGAAAGCCATTTACCGGTGAAACTTGTCTTGGACCCAAAGAAGGACTGAAAGAAGGACTCGTTGCCTATTTATACTTATAATTTTAAGCTGATTTTTTTTTTTAATAAATTCATAGTTCTTTATTTTAAGTCCCCTTTTTTACCTTTATCTTCAACTTACCGTTCCGGTTCCAACAGGGAAGTGTCACCCTAGAAATTTGGCACTAGGTGGGAATTTTGGAGCCAGTTATCCCAGCCAGCTGGGAGAAAATATACAGAAGAAGAAGAAAAATGTGAGTTTGTCAATATACTCACTCTTACATCCACTTTTAAAGTACTATACAATATTACACAATTTTATACCTTTCTATTTTTTGCATGTGGAAAAATCCCCCATATATATTGAGGAGTAAGTGTAAATATATTTAAAGCACTGCACTTCTGGACTCTGCGCTGGGGTCGATCACCTAAACACTAAGTTCACCTTTTGTTTGCTTGTTCCATTTAATAGAGAACCATTCACATATCAGACTGATCCCATTCAGAAACGCTGTTTTGGAATCTTGAATCAAGATTAGAAAGCCAAGGAGTCCAAAGTGGCAAAACTGACAGGGAATGTAACCTAATTTTAGTGCAACATATTAAAGCTGTTGGAGTTTTTAATTTGTTGCATTTTTTTTTTTTTTTTTTTTTTTTTGCACCCTAACCATCAATTCTGAATATGTACAATTTTTTCACAGACACCTTGGATATATGGATATTTCCACCACTTTTTCTGAAAAATAAATTCAGCAGTCTTTTGAACTGGAAATGTCTTTTAAAATTAACAAAATTCAGTATAAAACCATCACTTTTTAGACGACTTTAATAAATACAATCAAACTAATGATTTAACGTAACCGCCACATTTCAGAACACTTTGATAAATATCACCATAGTCTTAGAGTGGCCAACATATTGAGAGTGGTAAAGCCAACTGTCCACACTGGGAATGGTGCAAGTCAACAGAAACCAGGGCAACAAAATTATCCGACCAGTAATGAGTTCTGGAATACACATATGTAGTCACAAATTGAATACCATGTATGCCAGAAGTAATACTTTTTCCTGTTTAGTTGTTTGTTTTTTATTACCGGTTTACCCATGACTAAATAGGATTGCTATTTGTGTGTTGTGATTTATCTTCAATGGAGTTTGCTTGATTTAAGGATAGATTTAAGGATAGAGTACAATGAGTTGTCATAAATGGTAAATTTTCAAGCTGGACAAAAGTGGTAAGTGGTGTCCCTCAGGGTTCTGTTTTGGGACCGCTTCTATTTAACATATTTATAAATGATCTTGAAACAGGCATTGAAAGCCATGTATTAGTGTTTGCAGATGACACAAAACTTTGTAAAGTAATAAAATGTGAGCCAGATATTGCCTTGCTGCAGAGGGATTTGGATAGATTGGGGGACTGAGCACTAAAATGGCAGATGAAATTTAACGTAGAAAAATGGAAAGTTATGCACTTCGGGGTTAAGAATGCACAAGCAATTTACACCCTAAATGGTAGTGAACTAGGGATAACCACACACGAGAAGGATTTGGGAATTGTTATAAACAACAAATTAGGTAGCAATATGCAATGTCAATCTGCCGTTGCTAAGGCCAGTAAGGTTTTTTCATGTATAAATAGGGGCATAAATTCTCAAGATGAAAATATAATTTTGCCTCTTTATAAATCGCTGGTAAGACCACACCTTGAATATGCTGTGCAATTTTGGGCACCTGTTCTAAAGAAAGATATCATGGCACTAGAAAAAGTGCAGAGACGAGCTACAAAATTGATAAAAGGAATGGAGCATTTTAGTTATGAAGAAAGGTTATTTAAAATTTAAATCTCTTCAGTTTGGAAAAACGGCGCCTGAGAGGGGATATGATAACATTATACAAATATATTTGGGGCCAGTACAAACCATTATCTGGAAATCTATTTATAAACAGGGCTATACATAGGACACGAGGTCATACATTTAGGCTTGAAGAAAGGAGATGTCATCTAAGGCAAAGAAAAGGTTTTTTTACAGTAAGAGCAATGAGGATATGGAATTCTTTGCCTGAAGAGGTGGTTTTGTCAGAGTCTACACAGATGTTTAAACTGCAATTGGTTAAATACTTGCAAAAACATAACATACAGGGATATAAGTTCTAATTAGTGGGGTAATAGCTGCTTGATCCAAGGAGACATCTGACTGCTATTTTAGGGTCAAGAAGGAATTTTTTCCTAGTTTGTTGCAAAATTGGAAGCGCTTCAGACTGGGTTTTTTGCCTTCTTTTGGATCAACAGCAAAAGCATATGTGAGGAAGGCTGAACTTGATGGACACAAGTCCCTTTTCAGCTATGTAACTATGATTTAATGGGGTTCTAACCTAATTAACTATGTAAATATGTATCTAAGTAATTCTTTTAATTGTTAGTTTTTAAATATTAAAAAAATCTAAATAAACTTGTGCTTATATGCATTTCCATAAAAAGAACAGTAAGTTAGAGTTTGCAAATCCACAGCAAGAGCAAGTACAGAGGCAAAACTACCGCCAGTGCACCCAGTGTTGCTGAACTCATGGGGTGGCCCATGCATTTAGGGACACCTAATGGCACAGTGTTTTCAGGGATTTGCTGTGGCCCTATAAACCCAGGGAAGCTATACTCCAGCACCCAAAAGTTAGGAAACAGGAGGGCAGCTTAAAATGTATACATTTTGCATGTAGGAAACAGGAGGGCAGATTAAAATGTATACATTTTGCATGTGTGTTGTATCAGGGCCGGACTGGTACACCAGAATACCGTGAAATTTCCTGGGTTTGTGCTGTGGCCCTTTAAACAGCCAACTGGAGTCCAGAGAAGCCATCATCCTGCACCCAGACACACAGAGGAGCTGGGGGAGAAAGAGACACACAGAGAGGCTGGGTGGAGTAAGAGACACACAAAGGGGCTGAGGAAGAAAGAGACACAGAACAGTTGAGGGGGAGAAAGATACACACAGAGAGGCTGGGGGAAAAGAGACATACAGAACGGCTAAGGGGGAAAAGAGACACACAGAAGGGCTGAGGGGGATAAAGAGACACAGAGGGGATGAGAGTGAGAAAAAGACATACAGAAGGGCAGGGGAACAAAGAGACACAAAGGGGCTGAGGGGGAGAAAGATACACACAGAGGTGCCGGGAAAAAACTGACACACAAAGGGGCTTGGGAAGAAATAGACACATAAAGGGGCTTGGGGAGAGAATGACAGACACAAAATGGTTGAGGGGAGAAAACTAAATATATCTTTTTAAATACCCACACATGTCAAAAGACCAACAGTCTAAATCAAATCACTATTTGGTGTGATCATGATTTGCCTTTAAAAGTCTAATCTTCTAGGTAAACTTGTAAACAGTTTTGTAAGGAACTTGGCAGGTAAGTGGTTGATCTAAATATCTTAGGAAACTAAGCAAAGATGTGTCTGTTTCTTCATGCAGTTCCAGACTGACTCGGTAATGTTGAGAACAGAGCTCTGTGGAGGCCATTCCATAATTTTCAGGACTCCTTGTTCATAATTTATGCTGAAGATAGTTCTTAAAAATGTTGTCTATATGTTTGGGGTCATGCTGCAGAATACATTTGGGGCCAATCGGATGCCTCTCTGATCGTATTGCATTGTAGATACATATCTTGTACTTCTCAGCCTTGAGAAGACCATAAATTCTGAAAACAATCCTCAACTCCATCTGAAAATACAGCCTCAAACTTCCAAGAAACAACCATTATACATGTGCAATTCGTTTCGGTCCGAATATGAATTTGGCCGAATTTCGGGCAATTCGGACATTTGGGTACTTCTGAATGTCCGAATTGCCAAAGTGCAGAATTGCCGAATTGCCGAGGTCCCGAAGTTCCGAAATTACTGAATTTCCAAAGTGTCGAAGTGCCGAAGTTCCAAAGTGCTGAAGAGCCGAAGTTCCAAAGTGTCGAAGTGCCGAAGTACTAATATACTTACCCAGTGAAAGAAGAAGAATGTTACATTGTATACAATTTTAAATAAAAAGTATACAAACATAGCCAGGATTCACCTGTAAGTATTTGCAACACTTACAACAATCAAGTAACATACATTCATATAAAATGTAAGTTACTTGGCCAGTCAGTGTAATGACAGGAATCAATAAGTAGATAACTCCCTAATTTCCACGGTATTAGGAAGCTATCTACTAAAAGGCTGAAAGACCTAAAGATTACTTAGTATTAGTAAATTATGCCCCTACTCGCTATACCGCGAGATGGGGCATGTCTATTAAACAGTGAGCAGTGAGCCTGTGGCTGCTCACTGTAAATAAAAAAATTAAGGTCCCCCTTCCCGAGCCCCCACCCGCGCTTTTAAACTAAAGGGGGGACCAATTGCCCCCCCTGGCCCCCACCTCTGAGCGGTGGGTGGGGGCCCTAATGTAAAATAATGGGGGGGACCTATTGTCCTCCCCCTTGGCCCCCGCCCCTGAGCAGTGGGTGGGGGCCCTAAATACTAATTAGGGGGGACCTTATGTCCTCCCCCTGGCCCCCACCCCTGAGCGGTGGGTGGGGGCCCTACAGTAAAATAAGGGGGGGGTGACCTTATGTCCTCCCCCCTTGCCACCACCCCTGAGCGGCGGGTGGGGGCCCTAAATACCAATAGGGGAGGGGACCTATTGTCCTCCCTCCCAGCCCCCACCTGCCGCTCAGGGGGTGGGGGACAGGGGGGAGGACATTAGGTCCCCTCCCTTAATTTACTGTAGGGCCCCCACCCACCGCTCAGGGGGTGGGGGACAGGGGAGAGGACATTAGGTCCCCCCCCTTAATTTACTGTAGGGCCCCCACCCACCGCTCAGGGGGTGGGGGCCAGGGGGGAGGACATTAGGTCCCCCCCCTTAATTTACTGTAGAGCCCCCACCCACCGCTCAGGGGTGGGGGCCAGGGGGAAGGATATTAGGTCCCCCCTAATTATTATTTAGGGACCCCACCCACCACCACCCTGGCCCCCCTCCCAGGTGACTAGGGGTCCCCAAACCCCTAGTCACCCCCCTACCTACCCCTCTCACCCTAAAAATAATGGGGGGGACCTTTAACTAAGTACCTGTAAAAAAAATAAAACTTACCATTCAATGTTTTCTTTCTTCTAAAATCTTCTTTTTTCAGCCCCCAAAAAAGGCCAAATAAAAAGCCATAATAACCGATGGAGGTAAATGGGGAGAAGGAGAGTCTGATCTCATTGCCTATAATAGGATAATGTAAACAATTTAAAAACTGAACTAGGCTTTAATCATTGGTTTAAAGATGCCAATAGAAAAAGAGACTCGGCCGTCGCTGTCTTACTAGACCACAAGTCAATAGTGGCAGCTACGGTAGAGGGCATGAAGAGAAAAAATTCAAATAGTAAAAGTATAGTGAGTGGTACAAGGGTATGTACAATACAGAGGAAGAAAGAGAGAGAAGGTCCCCCTGATGAGCCTTTGAAGCAAGGCGAAACGCGCGTCGGGGCGCGACGATTGTTTTGTTCCTATCATCATATCCTTCCGACCCTGCCTGCCGTGTCTCTCGTCATCTCCTCTCCCCCCCGACATTTAACTTTACCGCTGTTACTTACTCGCTATGGGGAGACAGCGGACGAACAGTCAGAGACACATATCGACCAAGATATATAACAGGTGTCAGCAAGGAATTCTGTAGCCCAGTACCTTTCCGTAAACTAAGGGGTCAGTTTGTTAGTTCTCTAGCAGTCAAACTTTCTTATCCTCCTTTCCTATACCGGGTACCCTCGAAGGCACCTTTCTCTCACTATCTCTACCTATACATTTGAGATCCTGTCGACCCAGGTCACTAGCCATCACGGTATCATCGTTATAGGCATTTATGGTAGATATTTCTGCTACCGATAAAGCGAACTCCTGACTCCTCATAACGGACTTAGACACATGTATGCGCTGTTGGACACACACTCCTCGGCATACAACCCTGACTACAGACTTACCCGCTGTGATAGGAACAAGTTATACTTTCTCTGTAGCAATATCCCTCCTCAGTCAAATTGTATCACAAGACATTATATTGCATATTGTGTCTCACACTCTGACACAAATACAGTGTATGTGAAGATTCAGATTTGACCTCCGGGGACATGCTACAGTGTATACCACTATTGATACACAAAACCTAATCTGCAGCAGCATCCCCCTCAGTTGAATCACTGACGTTAACACTGTACTGTATCCTAGACTCTGATACATTGACATAAGTACGGTGTACAACAATATTAACGTTGTTCAACCACCCGGGACATGCGACAGATTATACTCCTGTCAATACACAGGAACCTACCAACTAGATCCAACTAAGAAATTGCGTGGGCTTCTCGCCGTCAGTTGACGAGAATTGCCCAGGCATCCTATCTTTAGTTTCATCCCTCATTATTTGTGAGGGTTTTGTTACTATTTAACCTTCTCTCTCTTTCTTCCTCTGTATTGTACATACCCTTGTACCACTCACTATACTTTTACTATTTGAATTTTTTCTCTTCATGCCCTCTACCGTAGCTGCCACTATTGACTTGTGGTCTAGTAAGACAGCGACGGCCGAGTCTCTTTTTCTATTGGCATCTTTAAACCAATGATTAAAGCCTAGTTCAGTTTTTAAATTGTTTACATTATCCTATTATAGGCAATGAGATCAGACTCTCCTTCTCCCCATTTACCTCTAATTGTCTGTGGGTTACCCCCCGTCCTTTACTCTGCTCTCATATGATTAACCACTTTGACCTCTTTTTGGCCATCTCCTATTAAAACCATAATAACCGATGCACTTAAAAAAAAAATAAAAAAAATCCTTCTTCACCCATGGAGGGCTCCGCGCAGACTGAGCTCTGCAGGGCGGGGGAAGGACATTAGGTCCCCCCCCCCTTATTAGTATTTAGGGCCCCCACCTGCCGCTTAGGTATAGCGAGTAGGGGCAAAATGTACTAATACTAAGTCATTTTTACTTAGTATTAGTAAATTTGTCTGAAAAACCAATTTAGGTCTTTCAGCCTTTTGGTAGATAACTCTCTAAGACCGTGGGAATTAGGGAGTTATCTACTAAGCGGCTGCAATAGAAGTCCCGAAGTTCCGAAGTGTCGAAGCTGCCGAAGTGCCGAAGTTCCAAAGTTGCTGAATTTCCGAAGTACCGAAGTGTTGGAGTGCCGAATTGCGAAAATCCCAAATTTCTGAATGCCGAACCGAACCAAAAATTTTCCCCATGCACATGCCTAACAACCATGCTTCACTGTTGCCCGCAGATACACATTCTTGTACCACTCTACATCTGTTCCGTGAACAAGCTACCTTCTCTTACAGCCAAATATTTCACATTTTAACTTGTCTGTCAAGTTCCCCTTGATGTCATTTGTTTCTACATCTGCAGTTCCTGTGTTTTCATGCATAGTTGAGTTACTTGGCCTTGTTTCCACATCTGACATATTACTTTTTAGCCACAAGTCTTCTATGAAGACCAGTTTTGATCAGAATCCTCCAGACAGTAGATTGATGTTCCATCTCAATGGGTTCTGCCAGTTCTGAGCTGATGGCACTGCTGGGTATTTTCTGATTGCAAAGTGAAGCTGGCATGATGCATCTTTCACATTTCATTGACTAACCACTGTGTCTATGCTCGTCAACGTTAACTGTTTCCTTGTGCTTCTTCAGAAAGGTGTGTAAGGCATATCTGAAAACCCCATCTGCCTTTAAATTTCTGCCCGAGAGAGAACTTGCTGAGGCAATATAACTTATATGTGTCTTGTTGCTGTGTTCAGTCTTGCCATGGTGCATGCCTTTTGATATTAAGCTGTCTTCAGCCACCTCACCTTGTTAGCAGTCTGGCTGTACCTCACAGTTTTATTCCTCCTACACAGCTGTTTCTGTTTCACTTAATCTGTCATGACAGTTATAAGTTTATAAAAAGAAGAAGAAAGATCCCATAAGGGATCAGAACTTCAAAAAACTGTCTTCATTTGAAAACATCACCTTTATTGAATATCATCATAAAACTACCAATCAAAGGAAAAGCAAAATAAATAAATTAAGATAGATGAATAAACAAAACGTTAAGTGTATGTGACTAGTGATACACTAAATGAAAATAATAAATAAAAGAGAGGGGAAAACAAAGCCAATATTGCATGTTTGAGAAAGTAAAGTGTTTGGTATAAACATTAGCCTACAGGGTAAGACAGATTGCTATTTAAGTTATAATAAGATGTGAAAATGTGTATAAAGATGTAAACAATGCATCTTCTAATGGGCCTTCTAAATAGCAAAGTAACACGCTGTATTAAATTACTAAATAGAGTAATTATAGACCTGCAAACTTATAGCAGAATTTAGTGTAATCTGACCGCATAGTAAAGCATCTTTGTATCAAACACACGGACTCATGCAAACACACAGTGACCCATGTAGACACATAGTGACCCACTCTCCTCCAATTCTTGCAGCAAACTGCCAGGAAGGAGAAGAAGCAGGTCAGTATTCTCCTTCTCGTGCAGGCTGGTCACTGCACACACTGCCACAGCGGCTGTTCCCAGCAACTGCTCTCTCAGCATTAGGGGGGGTTTTTGATCTCCCCACCGACTATGCCGCCCCTATCATGCCTGCATCCCCTAGTCCACAGCCTCAGTGGCCTTATGGGATGTCCAGCCCTGCATCTAATACTGATCTGGAAGAACGTACTACAGATGCAAAGGATTCGAGAATTAGCTAGGTGAAATGCAAGTGTAATGGGAGAGAGAGAGGTTTCTGCAGACGACAGGGGGAGTAGAGAAATATACAAGGATAGATCTAATAATAGAGTCCATTTACAACTGACTTCCTTAACTAAATTTGCGGTGTATCTGATACAAACCGAATGCAAAAACAAAGGCATCCACTTCTGCTAATATACCCCCTCAGAACAATAGATCGCACAACCAACCAATGTCTGTGTAAGCGTTAATAAAACATCTAAAGTTTGATGAGCATATCAGCGCTTTCATCAGGAACTCAATACAGTGTCACTTTTTTTTGTTATAAAGTGTTTAATAGGGTTAGGCTCTTTTCTTTTGCCTGTGTGGACTTTCTAGTTGTCACTAAGTTTATTGGGGACAAATCTATATTTATTATACAGGTTTGAGTTTGCAGTTTTCTAACCATCTGTCTTGACTCATGTTATACAATTAAAGGACCACTATAGGGCCAGGAAAACATACTTGTTTTCCTGGCACTATAGTGCCCTGAGGGTTCCCCCACCCTCAGGGTCCCACACCCGCAGGGCTGAAGGGGGAGGAAGGGGCACAGCCACTGTGAAGCTGGATTAACCGATTTGTAAACATAGCAGTTTCTCTGAAACTGCTATGTTTACAGCAGGCAGGGTTAATCCTAGATGGACCTGGCACCCAGACCACTTCATTAACCCCTTAAGGACACATGACGGAAATATTCAGTCATGATTCCATGTTATTCGAGAAGTTGTGTCCTGGGGGGGTTAAACTGAAGTGGTCTGGGTGCCTATATTGGTCCTTTAAGTGTTTATTCCCTTAATAGAATTAAAAGAGCTCATATTGTAATTTATTTCCATTGCACTTATCTTCTACTCTGAGCATTAATTATGTTTTCAGTGGGTGTTACACTTGCTGTAAGACATTCCTCTCCTGCATACCACTGTTTGGGAAGCACATAGCTGCTTCCTATAACACATTAAAAGTCTCTAACACTATTTGCTGGCTATGTGTAAATACAATGTATCTGTTCTCTCTCACCATTCTCAGATTGTCTGTCCAGAGTTCCTACACTAAATCATTGTGGTTGTTACTTTCCAGGCTGCTGGTGCTGCTCTGACACAGAGCCTGCGCCTCCCACCCCCACATTCCCCATGCAGACTGTCAGGATCCAAACCATAATTTCAGAACTTTACTGCCTTTCATTCAATTTTGTTCCTGCAGTATCTATGTTTTGCCACTAGTGGCCTCCCTAACCACTAGATCTGAACTTCCTTGTTTCTACCGAACCTACAAAAGGCTACACCCTGCTCAAGACAGGGCCTTTAGATTGAAGTTGATGGTCATTCTGAAAAGACTTCAAGTTCCTGGCTCCTGTGAACTTTCCTTCATCGTTAACGTCCTGTTGGATATTAATCTTATATACTCTACCAAACCTCTTAATTCCAAGCCGATCTACGTGATCAACCTTCTTTGCTACCATGCTAATTTATTTCCAAACTAAACTGATCTACAAACCAACCTGCGTTATACTACTATCCTACTTTGTGATTCCAACCTGATTTATATTACCAACCAGCTTTATTACCACCCTGCTTCACACCAACCTGGACTATCCTACCAATCTGCTTGATATTACCAAGCTGTATCATATCACCCTGGACTACACAAAATAACCAATATTGCAAAGGGTTTATTTGCCTACTTATCAGTGCTTAATCCAAACACGGGGCTGATTCACTAACTTACTATTTTGTTTGCTATTCTGGCACCTTATTGTTTAGTTCTGTTTTACCTATCTCACTATTCTATACCTTCATATATAGGATTTCTTCCTATCCTTTAATATCATGTAAATTGCCTGTCTGGGGCATGTTGCCTAAAACTCTCTTTTCTATAGTAACTCCTTTTTCTTACCTATAATTCCGTTTATAGGTTCTCTCTCATCCTTACCTATAATTCCGTTTATAGGTTTTCTCTTATCCTTACCTATAATTCTGGTTATAGGTTCTCTCTCATCCTTACCTATAATTCCATTTATAGGTTCTCTCTCATCCTTACCTATAATTCCTTTTATAGGTTCTCTCTCATCCTTACCTATAATTCCTTTTATAGGTTATCTCTCATCCTTACCTTTAATTCTATTTATAGGTTCTCTCTCCTTACCTATAATTCAGTTTATAGGTTCTCTCTCATCCTTACCTATAATTCCGTTTATAGGTTTTCTCTTACCCTTACCTATAATTCTGGTTATAGGTTCTCTCTCATCCTTACCTATAATTCCATTTATAGGTTCTCTCTCATCCTTACCTATAATTCCATTTATAGGTTCTCTCTCATCCTTACCTATAATTCCATTTATAGGTTCTCTCTCATCCTTACCTATAATTCCATTTATAGGTTCTCTCTCATCCTTACCTATAATTCCATTTATAGGTTCTCTCTCATCCTTACCTATAATTCCATTTATAGGTTCTCTCTCATCCTTACCTATAATTCCATTTATAGGTTCTCTCTCATCCTTACCTATAATTCTATTTATAGGTTCTCTCTCCTTACCTATAATTCAGTTTATAGGTTTTCTCTTATCCTTACCTATAATTCTGGTTATAGGTTCTCTCTCATCCTTACCTATAATTCCGTTTATAGGTTTTCTCTTATCCTTACCTATAATTCTGGTTATAGGTTCTCTCTCATCCTTACCTATAATTCCATTTATAGGTTCTCTCTCATCCTTACCTATAATTCCTTTTATAGGTTATCTCTCATCCTTACCTTTAATTCTATTTATAGGTTCTCTCTCCTTACCTATAATTCAGTTTATAGGTTCTCTCTCATCCTTACCTTAAATTCAGTTTATAGGTTCTCTCTCATCCTTACCTATAATTCCGTTTATAGGTTCTCTCTCATCCTTACCTATAATTCTGGTTATAGGTTCTCTCTCATCCTTACCTATAATTCCATTTATAGGTTCTCTCTCATCCTTACCTATAATTCCATTTATAGGTTCTCTCTCATCCTTACCTATAATTCTATTTATAGGTTCTCTCTCCTTACCTATAATTCAGTTTATAGGTTCTCTCTCATCCTTACCTTAAATTCAGTTTATAGGTTCTCTCTCATCCTTACCTTAAATTCAGTTTATAGGTTCTCTCTCATCCTTACCTATAATTCCGTTTATAGGTTTTCTCTTATCCTTACCTATAATTCTGGTTATAGGTTCTCTCTCATCCTTACCTATAATTCCATTTATAGGTTTTCTCTCATCCTTACCTATAATTCCATTTATAGGTTCTCTCTCATCCTTACCTATAATTCTATTTATAGGTTCTCTCTCCTTACCTATAATTCAGTTTATAGGTTCTCTCTCATCCTTACCTATAATTCCGTTTATAGGTTTTCTCTTATCCTTACCTATAATTCTGGTTATAGGTTCTCTCTCATCCTTACCTATAATTCCTTTTATAGGTTATCTCTCATCCTTACCTTTAATTCTATTTATAGGTTCTCTCTCCTTACCTATAATTCAGTTTATAGGTTCTCTCTCATCCTTACCTATAATTCCATTTATAGGTTCTCTCTCCTTACCTATAATTCAGTTTATAGGTTCTCTCTCATCCTTACCTTAAATTCAGTTTATAGGTTCTCTCTCATCCTTACCTATAATTCCGTTTATAGGTTTTCTCTTATCCTTACCTATAATTCTGGTTATAGGTTCTCTCTCATCCTTACCTATAATTCCTTTTATAGGTTCTCTCTCATCCTTACCTTTAATTCTATTTATAGGTTCTCTCTCCTTACCTATAATTCAGTTTATAGGTTCTCTCTCATCCTTACCTATAATTCCATTTATAGGTTCTCTCTCCTTACCTATAATTCAGTTTATAGGTTCTCTCTCATCCTTACCTTAAATTCAGTTTATAGGTTCTCTCTCATCCTTACCTATAATTCCGTTTATAGGTTTTCTCTTATCCTTACCTATAATTCTGGTTATAGGTTATCTCTCATCCTTACCTATAATTCTATTTATAGGTTCTCTCTCCTTACCTATAATTCTGGTTATAGGTTCTCTCTCATCCTTACCTATAATTCCATTTATAGGTTCTCTCTCATCCTTACCTATAATTCTATTTATAGGTTCTCTCTCCTTACCTATAATTCAGTTTATAGGTTCTCTCTCATCCTTACCTTAAATTAAGTTTTAGGTTCTTTCTCGTCCTTACCTATAATTCCGTTTATAGGTTCTGTTTCATCCTTACCTAAAATTCCGTGTATAGGTTCTCTCTCATCCTTACCTAAAATTCCGTTTATAGGTTTCCCTGCTTACAATTACCTAACTCTTATTTCTGACCTGTTTGTAAGTAACCTCTCTGAGGCATATGTCCTAAACTCTCTTTTCTATAGTCTCTCGATTTTCTTACCCCACCATTCCATTTATAGGTTTTCTTGTTACCAATTGCCAAACTCTCTTTTCTGTTCTCCCGTCTTTACTTCCACCTCCCTCTTTGGCTTGCTATGCGTGTGTAAATATGTCTAAAGTCTCAAATAAACTAGCAAACGTTAACCCTGGCATGAGTCTCTTACCTGACCTGCTCAAGTCCCTGACACAGGCATTGCTTTTCCCTTAAGTTGAATTCAAGCAGGTGAGACACCAAGAGAAAGTTTTCCCTAATAATAGGCATGCAGAGCACAGCCTACCTATTTTTGTGCTGATCGGCACAGACTGAATTGACTGAGAAGGGGGGTGGTTGTTTTTAACCTCTAATTCTGGAGAAAGTTGTTTTGTCATGACAAGTACCATTTTGTGTATGTGCTTCGATCTACATATTAAATTGATGATCATTATCATGTATTTGTTATAATTTGTAATCATGCAACAAACCATATGCCTATAAAAACCATGTCTTTGTACAAGTGTACTTAGAAGAATTGATGTTGTTCTAAAGGCAGATGCACCAAATATTGTTACTATTTAAATGTTTACATAGATATGTGTATTTATATGTGTGTTCACTTCCTTTGCATGTTGGAGTGTGAGGCTGATTTATGTTGATGATTTAATAACCTAAAGTAACAGATAATTTCATCTGAGACAACCTTTATTTAAACCAAGACATTTCCAAATGTATATTCGTTTAAAATAAATTATCCCTTTTATCATGAAACTTTTTTTTTTCTTCAAAATCCGTGTATTATTTAACTGCCTTGGGCTAAATTGTCTGAAACAAAGTTACGCAGCCAAGCTGTAACATTGTAGATCAGCATCTAAGCACTGAAAGGGAAGATTGGTTGGAAAGGGTTTAAATCCATTTACATCAATTTTTTACAAGCCTATATCTTTCTTTTACAAGATGTGCATTGAGCCAAAGAAATCAGATTTAGCTTTATATCTAAATACAGGAGCCGATACCAGACTTGGTCTGAATTTAACTTCAAATTCAAGTAGGAACTAAGCATTCTGATCTCCATCAAGTCTGAACATTGCATACATGATGTCACAGTTTGCTTTCCAGAAAAGGGAGACTGGGAAATTCATCTAGAAACATTTTCTAAGATTATAAATGTATTTAAATGTGAATGATTACAGTGCAGGGCACTACAACAAATGCCTTTAAGTACATGTTTTAAATGTGTATAGCCTACTTGCAAAGTATTATAATAGAAACAAATACATTATGTAGCTATAAAACACAAGCTATAGCTACAAAATTCCATTATCACTGAAAGTGCAAAATGAGGAAGGTTAACGGTATCATATTTAAGGTATGCCTCAGCGATATTTTTATTGATCGTGTGTGTTAGCATGTTAAATGTGTCGCTTTGTATTCAGTAGGTTTTATATTGAAAGGTATCCATCTCGATCATATGACATCGAAAACGGGAGTGTGATGTGTTAATATGTCAATCAAATATTTTAACACACACAAATGTTTCCTTTGTTTCAACAAAGTCCACTTTATAATGTAAATTCAAAGTTTATTGATAACAATATGCATTTTTACAATGTCATAATGAACCCCTATTCTGCTTAGCAATTTTACCATTTCCACTCAATCAATCTTTAATATGATTTCAGCTACAAATATAAAATACAATGTGATTAATAAGTATTATATAAAGAACATAATTTAATTTGACATCCTCCATCCTATTATGCCTTACTGTCATTTTACAGTTCATAGTTATCAGTAATCACTGGTGGCATTTGGAAATCCAATTTATTTTACTAATAGAGCTATGGGTCAGGAACTGAGTTCTTTACTATAATAATGTTTTTGGGGTTTTTGGTTTTTTAATCCCAGAGTCACTTGTATTTCCTTTTAACCTAGGAGAAAATAATGCAGAAAATAAAAGATAGCACCAATCAGTACCAGCTTGCACTATTAAAGGGATACACCAAGCACCAATACAACTTTAATAGATTTTGGCCTAATTAATATGCTGCTGGTTTTTTTTTTTTTTTTTTTGGGGGGGGGGGTGTTGTGTATGCTCAAATCTTTATAGTTTTTGCACGGAAAAATAAAATATTTAGCAGAATTCTGAGATAAAGAAGATGGACAAAAAGCACAGAGAGCAAAGGGCAACCCTCTTCTCCGGAGTCAGTATTACTTTTTTAAGGAGACCAGTCCTTAGCCAGTGGCAGCTTGGAACTGGATCGGATTATGGCCAAGGCCTAGTTAAGCTTCCCTCAATGATTACTCTGGCTGGGACATGAGAAAGGGGGTCTTGTCTGACATGTTCCTCAGGGGAAAAATAAACAAGGCGGTGTATCTTACATATAGTTCTGAATGCTTTAGTCTTTAAGGAATGTAGTCCTATAATTGAAACAAGGAAAACAAACACAGCCCAATATTGTCTGAATATGAAAATAAAGTGAATAAAAATAGGTATTTACACTTGCAAGTGTAGAGCCAGTTAGTGTTGGCTCAATCTATAAGCGTTGTAGGATTATTCAGGGTCCCACTCCCTCTTCTGTATGCTGTAGTATTAAATGATCATTGGTAGTAGTCACCACTCCAGTGATTTTCAAAGTGCTTTATTTGCCAAACTCTGTATAAAAGTGTTAAAACAATAAATAATAGAATGAAAAGTCGTTACAGTATAGTGGTAAGTCCTTTCTAAAGTGCAAAACGCGTTTCACCCCTCTTGGGGGTTTCTTCAGTTGCTGTAGTAAAGTGTCTTCTTGCTGCCTTTCTTTAAAAGGTTGTCCATAATGTAGCACATAAATGAAGATATGGAGCAGGGGCAGTATAATAAATAAAAAATATCCCATTATGGTTTTATAGCATAATTGGGCTGTAGTATATTAGAAAGAGGATCTATTACATTAGAATACTCCTAAAAAAAAAAGATAGTAATTATGGCAGTGATATTTTTAAAGAAAAACAGAATTCTGTATTTAATACATATATATATTAAAAACAATCGGTATAGAAGGATTCATTGGAATATATGACTAAAAACATATATGGGAAATTGAATATTGAATATATAAAAATTATAAAAAATAAACTAAAATGCTAAGGTGAAAAACTATTCGTTATTATCCCAAGTGTATAAAAATGGTCTAATGAGCAAAACTAATATGTACATTAAATAAATTACCTGAAGGTTAAGATGTTGCTAAAAATGGCAAACTTCAAAGTCAGAATTCAATCCATATGGAATGAATGTATGAACATTGAATATGAACCTCGTTTCCTCTCTACCTAATCTTTTTACATAATCGCCTTCTCTCCAATCTTTCTTTACTTCTTTTATTGCACAAAAAATAGGCCTCCTGGGTTCTGATTGTGCACTAATTTAAAGTGATGAGAGATGCTATGTGTTTCTATCCCATTTTTTATGTTCTTGACGTGTTCAGCAATCCAGACCTTCAATGATCTAATAGTCCTACCTACATACAGTAAATGGCATGGACATTTTAATATATATATTACTCCTTTGGAATGGCACGTATATGGTTTTTGATAATATACCCTATGTCCACTAGGTGTCTTCTTTATTTTTAGTTTCTCTACACGGTAGGCATAAACCACATCCATAGAATCCTGTAAGGTTCTGTAAAAAAATATTTGGTTTTCCTGGGCTTCAGTGGCTTTTAACTAACATATTTTTTTATCTTTTTGCTCCTCTATTGGTGATTTTCAGTATTGTAGGTAAAAACTTTTTAAAATGGGGTTGTCTCTTAGTGCCAATGTTTTCTAATTATCTTTTATATTTGTTTGTTTTGTCCATAATAGTTACAAATAAAAGGTACTTCGTTTGTTCTCAATGTTCTATTTGATTGTCTATACTTAATTAGATATTTTCAGGTCCCTTTCAAGCGCTTCTTCATCATAGCCCTTTTCTAAAAACAGTTTTTTCAAATAGTTTGCTTGTTCTATAAAGTCTGAATCTTAATTGCAATTATGTTGAATTCTGAGAAATTGCCCCTTGGGGCGTTGTCTAGCCACGGTCTATGGTGGCAACTTTTTTTCTCAATATAACTATTAGCATCTACAGGTTTAATTTTTTTTTAGTTACTATTGTGGAATCCTGAATGCTAATATGTAAATCTAAATCTCTTTTATTCCCCATTCATTAAAATTAAGACATTTTAAAAAAAATCATCAAGTTCTTATCCAGTTCCTGTTCATAATAAAAATATATTGTCTATGAAGCGGCAGTATGAAACCAAGTTTGCCACCCAGCTGTTGCCTTGCAGAACATATGTTTCTTACCAGAAGGCCATAAAGAGCTTGGCGTAACTGGGGACAAACTTGGTGCCTATAGCCGTACCACACATCCGCATATAAAAACTATCCTCAAACCAAAAAAAATTGTTAGTTAAAATGAGTAAAATCCCTTCTAAAATAAAAGCAGTCTGTTCTTCCTTAAAATTGGATTTTGTTAAAAAAAAAATGTCACTGCCTCTATTCCTTTATTGTGTGGGATGATACTGTAGAGGGAGGAAACATCATTGGTGACCATTGTATCACTTGTGATCTCTGTCCACTGTAATTTCTCCAAAATGTGTAAGACATGAATGGTGTCTTTGAGATAACTTGGGTTCTTGATCACTATAGGTTGCAGCAAAGTGTCAATATACTCAGATATTCTTGTGGAGATGGAATTAATTCCCGATATGATTGGTCTACCTGGGGGATTTTTTTGTGTCTTTATGGACTTTAGGTAGATGATAAAATACAGGTATTTTTGATTTGACAACGTTTGTATATTCTGCTTCCTTCTCATTTAAGATACCCAACTCCTTTCCTTTTTCTATGTATTTCCTGAAAGTAATCATTATTTCTCTTAATGGGTTATGAAGTCGTTTTTTATATGTTGTAGAATCAGACAGAATCACTATTCCCCCGCCTTTATCTGCCTGTTTAATTATCAAATTTGTCTCTTTCGGTATCTTTCTTAAAGAGTTTTTTTCCCTTCTATGGATAGGTTTTGTTGATGTCTATTAACTTTCTTTATTTTTTCTACCTCTTTCATCACTATAATTTCAAACGTTTTGATTTCGTCTGAAATTAGGTATCTGGGAAAGAAGTGAGCTTTTTCTTTCAGTGTTATAAGCTCCTCTTGGTAGATGTTCTTCCTTATTGAAAAAAAAAACATTTATTTAAGCAAAGTTTCCTGATGAACTGGTTCATGTCAACAACAAAAATCTAAATTATTAAAATCAGCCATAGGGGCAATTCTCTTCTTCATTATATGTTACATGTGGAACTACATTATGGACAACCGTAAGCAAGTGGTGGAACGCAGTAATGCGTTTCAAATAGGATAAATGAACAGCATACAGGAAGTGAACATGATCGCAATGGAATGCAAGGATGCGCTCCAACCTCCATCAAGAAAACCGGAAGTACGTTGGATGCATAGAGATGCTGAGCACGCAAACCCGGAACAGGAAGCAATAGCCCGAAATTGAGGACACCAGAAAACAGCAGGAATGTATTCATTTAAAGAAAGGCAGGAAGAATACACTTTACTACAGCAACTGAGGAAGCCCCCAAGAGGGGTGAAAGCGTTTTGCACTTTAGAAAGGACTTACCACTAAACTGTAAGGACTTTTCATTCTATTATTTAATGTTTTAACACTTTTATACAGAGTTTGGCAAATAAAGCACTGTGAAAATCACTGGAGTGGTGACTACTACCAATGATCGTTTAATACTACAGCATACAGAAGAGGGAGTGGGACCCTGAATAATCCTACAACGCTTATAGATTGAGCCAACACTAACTGGCTCTACACTTGTGAGTGTAAATACCTATTTTTATTCACTTTATTTTCATATTCAGACACTATTGCACTAGTGTTTTTTTTTCCTTGTTTCAATTATAGGACCACATTCCTTAAAGACGAAAGCATTCAGAACTATATGTAAGATCCTCCGTCTTGTTTATATTTGCATTGTATATTAGTTGGTGTTGGTTAAGGGGACCCCACTTAGGTGTTAGAGTTTCACATGTTGTCTATTGGACCTACTGGGACTTTGTATTTTAATTGTTATGTTCCTCAGGGGAATTAACCCTGCCTGGGGATGTGTCTGGGGATGTTGATCTACTGTATAATTGATAGGAAAATTTTGGGATTCTGCTCGTGTGCCTATAAAAGAGGACAAAACATAGTGCAAATATTGCTAAAACACTGTAATAAAGCTTCTAGTGATCAGAATGCACTCACATATTCCAGGAAAATAAAGCGTATTATGGGTGCCTCCCCTTGGTGGAAATGGGGGGTATGTTCCTTTAAAATTCCCTCCTCAAGTGATGGCCAATAGGGTATCCAGGTCAGCAAGAAGATCCAAAAACCGCAACCAAAAGGAATACTTTAAAGGCAATTTATTCACTTAGAAAAAGTATAAATAAAATATCATAAAAACAATAATTAGGAGAGATGCTGGTCCTACGTGTTTCGTCCTTATACAAAAAGGACTTCCTCAGGGACCTCTTTCAGTGAATAGCATTCAACAGGTACATAAAAACAAACAGCATCCTAAAACGCTAACATTACAAACATCTTATATAGGGCTAATCCCTTCAAGTCATTGGTGGAATAGTGGGTGTCTTCTAATCCTGCGGTTCCGATTCGTCAGAGCTTTCCCCTCTGGTGTAGCCGCTTTGCCGAAATGAAGAAAGCCGGGTCCGTTCAAAACAGCGGCCACTTCCGCATTCGTCATACGCCACGCTTGTGTCACGTGTTAGGTTGTTCATCACATGATCGACGTGCGTTCCATATTCGGAGGGGAAGAAACATGGCTGTGCGTTCCACAGCATACCGGCAATCTAGAAAAGCAACTTTCTTATACCTAAAGTTAGTGTACGAGCCACTAAGGATAGAAGACTGTTAAATTTCATTCTATGATCACATAGAATATCTTAATAAAAAATAATATGTCCTCTAAAAAATCAGTTTGAAGCATTATTTACATGAATGAGAACTTCCTATCCAAGTCTATCATTCATGATATATATTTTAATTGTGCAAAAGGTGATAATAATTGTTAATAATAATAATAGTGAAATAATAATAACAATATCTTTATATATTAACAGCAATATTTTTATATTTTCTATATTTTATATGTGACAAATGTTAAAGTGACATAAGTAGCCATACCTCAATTGTAAAACAATTTTGTATAAAGTTGCATGAATATTAATTTATATATTCAATTAACATATCCATATTGTGTAAAGTGGTGTGAGTAATTGGGCTCCCAATATTTGTTCCATCTTGAATAAAGTGACAAGTGAATTGTTATACACTTTAACTACTTGTGTTAATGTGTTATTTATTAGGTGTTTAAAATATGTTATATTGTATTACATATTTATTTAAAGACACCAGACATTCAATTAATTCAAAAAACAAACAATATCCATATCCACATTTAAACCTCTAGGGGTGAGGGTGCATAATCTATGAATCCAATACGATTCTCTCTGTGCCAATTTTTTCTCTTTATTGCCCCCTCTTCAATGGGGTTGGATTTGTTCTATCCCTATACAACGCAAACCTTTTAAACAGAAGGCTGGACAGCTGTTGCAATGGAGGGGAACTGAATGGGTATTTTTCTCTCTTGTGTTTATCACTTGTTCACGGGTGTCCGTGTTTTGTTATCTACTGTTTTTTCCCGATGTTGATCTACTGTTGGAAAAAGTCATGTTTTGGGTTTAATGTTGTATGGCAACATGCTGTCTGGAAGCTAATAAAATCATCTCAGTTAAATGAATTATCCCCTCAGACACAGTGGTGCCTGGGAGGGAACCTATTGTCATTGTTGATGACACCCCATTGCGATTGCTCATATAAGTAACTGCCTGTTGTCCCAATAATGAGTCGTTGTTTTACCCTTCGCCAAATGTCATCTGGTGATTGGAGAAAGGGCTATAGCCACTTTAGTGCTTTCTTTTCCAGTTTGAGGGAACTTTGGTGATGGTACTCAGCCAGAATACTGGAGCTCTGTCACAATTCAGTACAGTCAGTGGCTAAGCTGTGTGTATACATTTGATAAGGAAGTATTTCAACATGAGGGGAGTGGCTTATGCTACAACATTCTGCAAAACATTTATTTATTTTATGCAAAAACTATATATATATTTGAACATGCAAAACAGACAACATACTAATGAGGCCAAAACCTTTCTATCAAATGCAGTCA